>NC_091308.1:24410715-24453215 GCF_038502225.1 Cherax quadricarinatus | reverse complement strand
AACCTACTTTGATTTTGGATGGCTTTGCTCGAGTGTTTGCGACTCTTGTAAATTCTGCTGTTGATTTATGAAGTGTTTCACGGATTCTTCTAAAAACACTTTGAGCTAAGCTGGTACGAGTTGCTATGAAATCATCAGGGTTGTAATTTGGCTTCGGATTAGAATATAGCAACTCATAAGGCAAACGTTTATCTACACCATACAATGCATAATGTGGAGTGTCACATATAGAAACATTGTAAGCAGAATTTATAGCACACTGCACATCAGGTATAACTTCATCCCAAGTTTCACTGTTGGGATTGATAGTGGCTCTCAAGACATCAAGTACTTTCTTATTGGTACGTTCCGCTAACCCATTGCTGGCAGGATGATGAGGAACAATGGTGGATTTAGAGATCTTGTACAAGGTACACAAATTTTCAAGAATCTCATTACAGAATTCACCTCCATTATCTGTTACTAGGGACTTAGGGGTGGTATGCCTGCAGATAATGCGTTCTTTAAACGCTTTAGCTACTGTCTCTGCAGTCTTATCTGCAATAGGAACTAACTCACAATATCTGGTGAAATGGTCTACCATAACACATAGATGTTTGTTGCCTTGGAGGGAACACTGGAAATTAGTTAACAAATCTAGCGCAACTCTTTCCCACGGTTCGCTAGTAGTTGGATACACTTGGATTGGATTAGGGCCATTAGCATTACCTTTATGTTGTATGCAGACACTACATTTCTTAACATACTCAGAAATATCAGTTGCCATACGAGGCCAAAAGTATTTCAATCTGGCTTGTTTTACTGAACGATCCATACCAGGGTGTGCAACACCTGGTACATCGTGAACTAGCTGTAAGGCTACATTCACTAGTGACTGTGGAATTACTAACTGGTATACTCTTCTGCTAGGAGTACCCAACTCGGCTGTTCGATACAGTAATTCTTGGTTCATGACAAAGTCACTGATGGGTGCTGGTGGCTTCACAGTCAGAATAAGATCTTCCTGGAGCAGGAATCGAATCACACCAGACCACATGGGATCTGTTCGTTGAGCATTCTTTACATGTTCAGCACTAAATGGAGGGTCTGCAGTTACTATACTAACATGTTGCGATAAGGCATCTGCGACTACATTTGACTTGCCAGGTAAGTGTTCAAAGGTGGGATTGAACTCTTGGATAGTCAAGGTCCATCTGGCTAACCTTCCAGTAGGTTGTTTGTTCTGGAATAAAGGTATCAGTGGAGCGTGATCTGTCAAGACATGAACAGAGTACTGATAAATAATGTCTCGAAAGTGCTTTAAAGACCATACTATTGCTAAAGCTTCTTGCTCAGTTACTGTATAATTACGTTCAGCCTCCGTAAGGACTCGGCTAGCAAATGCAACTGCGTTGTACTTGCCATCAGTCTTCTGAGCTAGTACGGCACCTATGCCAATTGAACTAGCATCAGTTGTCAGATAGAAGGGCTTAGAAAAATCTGGAAATTTCAAAATTGGAGCAGATGTTAGCTTTTCTTTTAGAGTTTGGAATGCTCTTTCTTGACAGAAGGTCCAAACAAAAGGAGCATCTTTTTTAAGCAACTCAGTTAGAGGAGCAGCTATGGAAGAAAAATTGGCAATGAAAGATCTATAAAAACCTGCTAAGCCCACAAAGGATCTTACGGCATCAGCAGTTTTGGGTGTTGGAAAATTTAGTACTGCAGTTACTTTACTTTGGTCAGTCATAACCCCTCTAGGAGTGACTACGTGACCAAGAAACTTAATTTCTGATCTGAAAAATTGACATTTAGACAGTTTGATCTTTAAATTGGCTTTTTCAAGCTTACCAAGTACTACATCAAGTCTTTTCAAGTGTGTATCCACGTCTTTAGACATGACAATTACGTCATCTAAGTACACCATAAGTGCATTACCTATGAGACCTCTAAAGATATTAGTCATGAGCCTTGAGAACGTGATAGGGGAGGATCGTAATCCAAACGCCATACGGAGGAAGTGATAATGACATGTAGGAGTGGAGAATGCAGTTAGCTCTTGGCTGTCCTCGTGAAGAGGGACTTGCCAAAACCCTTGTAACAAGTCCAGGGTTGAAAAGACTTTGTTATCTCCGATGTTACGTAAAAGATCACCCAGTACAGGAAGTGGGAAGCGATCTGGGATAGTTTTCGCATTTAACTTCCTAAAGTCAATCACTGGGCGCCAAGTACCATCCTTCTTAGGTACTAGGATCAAGGGTGCATTCCAAGGTGAATTGCTAGGTGCAATACCTCCATCATCAAGCATTTGATTGATCAATTCTTCTGCGACAGCAACTTGTGAATGAGGAATTCTGTACGCAGGTATATAGATAGGTCTAGTACCAGGTTCAAGTGGAATACAATGGGACAATAAGTTCGTTATACCCATCTTCTCACCTGGTAAGGCAATGGCTTTACGACGTTTGTTCAACAGAGTCAACAAACGCTTGACTTCATCTGGGAAGTCAGTGGGAGCTGTCTTTCTCCTCAACTGGTGGAACAGATTGATCCAGTAAAGTGGATGAGGTCTCCCCGGTAGTTGTCAGGTGACAACTCATCCTCTACCTGAACAGGGTAAGGATAGTGAACAAAGTCAACAAGATTGGTATTTGCTCTGAGACGAACACTGTGACCAGAAGTGTTAGCGAGGAAGAAATGGATCTTACTATCTCTTACAACATGTAAGGATGGTTCAACAAATAGACCTTTTACTTTGCAGGAATCACTGTCAACTAGGACGTTATCACCATCTGGAACACTAGGAACAACAACAGACACACTAGTGAGGGCACTAGCTGCGACAGAAACGTCTTTCTGCAGACGGCATGTGACATCAACAAGAGATGGCATTACTAGTCGCAAGTAATTGTTTTCCGACAAGGCGTCCCCTGTGGAGAAACTACTACTTGAACTAGCAGACATTGCAGGGATAGGCTCAGCACTCAAGGTAGTCAGAGCGTCCTCGGACACTTGAGGTAACTGGACACTATCTTGCAAGTCTGAAGTTGCAGGAACACAGACAGGAGTGACAGGATCATCAGTGCCTGACCGCTTGGGTACGCTACTGGAAAATGCACTGGCCTGTAAGGACTTAATTCGAATGTCATACTCTGCGGCAGTATGGCAGATCTCGGATCCAAGCTGGTAACCCCAAAATGGTACGATCAAGTCATCAATTTGGGCATGCCATCGATAAGGGTCGAGCACAATGCGCAAGTCTCGCATGGAAGCAAAGCCCAGTAGAAGGTCACCAGGGAAAGTAATCTGGTCGACAACAAGGAAGGAAGCAGTGAAGTCTCTACCTTGGATAGAAAAAGTGAGGGAAGTCCGACCTCGGACACGCAGGTGAGAACCAGCTACTCCACTAAGGGAGGACACATGAGTCGGTTCTACGAGAAGGACATGTCGTAACTGCTTATCCCTAAACAAACTAGACCTGATAATATTAACTTGCGCACCAGAGTCCATGAACAAATGAACGGGCGCATTATGAACAGATGCTTGCACTATAGGACCTATGGTTGCATTGGAAGTTATGTGCAAACAAAAGGGTGGATTGTCATCAGAAAAGATTTGTTCCACTTCATCCCCAAAATCATCTATGTCAGAGACATGTGAAGCAACATCATCAGCAGGATTGTCATTCTCGAGACTGCTTAAGGCTTCAAAGGAATTGTGAATGGGGATGGTGTACTCATTATCACCTACTGTCACCATGGGACGGTTTGACTGGGGCGCTCGAATTCCCCCGAATTGGAAGAATGAGCCTGGTTCTGGTTATTTTGAGAACCACGATGTCTATTTCTTCTACGGGTTCTGCGGTTGGAACGGCCACGGAAAGACCTAGAGTACTGAAGGTTGTAGAGAGCATTGCACTCAGATGTGTCATGTCCATGTATTCTATGATAAGTACAGTAGGGAAGATCTGACTGGTACTCATCATCAGCACGACGCCTCTTAGGGTGACTATCAGGACAATTAATTGCAATATGGCCACGGAAACCACAGTTGTAACAAGTCCGCTGACTATGGTTACTGAATGTACTATGAATACTACGAGGTTTATAATGACTCTGTACACTGGTCCTTGGTGATCGCTGAGATGGTTGACGACCACGATTTGTCGCTGTGGCGCAAACAAGAGATGGTGCAGACTGAGGCATAGGTGTGAAATTACTTTTGATACATGGGAAAGTACCCTGGGGGCACAAGGAACGTACATGATTTAGGGCTGTTAGTGGTTCCATCGTCACAGTTGGAGGATTAGCCTCATAAGCACACACGGAAGCAGGCGGCATTAGTTCTTTGATTGCTCCAAAAGCTGCTATTTTAACAAACGATGCTGTGGATGGTTTATCCTCGTCAGGGACAAAAGCTGAGGACTGGACAGCATTGATAAATGATGATAAAAGTTTGTCTAATCTAACAGCAAATGCACTCAACGATTCATTAGTCATGGGTGTAGCATTCACCAGTTCCCTAAGAACGACATATGGATCAGCTGTTTTTACTAGTACGAGGAAAGAACGAATCACACACACACACAAACACACACACAAACACACACACACACACACACACACACACACACACACACACACATACATACATACATACATACATACATACATACATACACACACACACACACACACACACACACACACACACACACACACACACACACACACACACACCAGGGAGCTGCAACATATACACTGAAAATTCAGTAACGTCTGCAGGAGTGAAATGTAAAAATAAATGGAGCGTAGAGGAACGCAAGAATATATTTAAGAAAATAACTTAATATTATGAAGGACAACATAACTGAGTGGTGATTCCCGGGGCCACGATAATTCCAGTGTTACGGAGGGAGAAAAAAAGGAATACACCACGATAAACCTCTAATATAAAGGAAGAATTACACACAGCATCAAAGCTAACGTAAAAATTCTTCAACTACGTCATAGGTAAATACAAGGTGCAAGTGACGATAGAACCTTTAACTAGCGGCAACCATGGCATGACTCAGAGCAACAAAGACAGCGTCAATACTCAACACATCCAGCACATGTGTTACTACACAGCACCACACGAACATGTGTTACTACACAGCACCACACGAACATGTGTTACTACACAGCACCACACGAACATGTGTTACTACACAGCACCACACGAACATGTGTTACTACACAGCACCACACGAACTTGTGTTACTACACAGCACCACACGAACATGTGTTACTACACAGCACCACACGAACATGTGTTACTACACAGCACCACACGAACATGTGTTACTACACAACACCACACGAACATGTGTTACTACACAGCACCACACGAACATGTGTTACTACACAGCACCACACGAACTTGTGTTACTACACAGCACCACACGAACACGTGTTACTACACAGCACCACACGAACATGTGTTACTACACAGCACCACACGAACTTGTGTTACTACACAGCACCACACGAACTTGTGTTACTACACAGCACCACACGAACATGTGTTACTACACAGCACCACACGAACATGTGTTACTACACAGCACCACACGAACATGTGTTACTACATAGCACCACACGAACATGTGTTACTACACAGCACCACACGAACATGTGTTACTACACAGCACCACACGAACATGTGTTACTACACAGCACCACACGAACTTGTGTTACTACACAGCACCACACGAACACGTGTTACTACACAGCACCACACGAACACGTGTTACTACACAGCACCACACGAACTTGTGTTACACAGCACCACACGAACATGTGTTACTACACAGCACCACACGAACATGTGTTACTACACAGCACCACAAGAACTTGTGTTACTACACAGCACCACACGAACTTGTGTTACTACACAGCACCACACGAACATGTGTTACTACACAGCACCACACGAACATGTGTTACTACACAGCACCACACGAACTTGTGTTACTACACAGTACCAAACGAACATGTGTTACTACACAGCACCACACGAACTTGTGTTACTACACAGTACCAAACGAACATGTGTTACTACACAGCACCTCACGAACTTGTGTTACTACACAGCACCACACGAACTTGTGTTACCACACAGTACCACACGAACTTGTGTTACTACACAGCACCACACGAACTTGTGTTACTACACAGCACCACACGAACATGTGTTACTACACAGCACCACACGAACTTGTGTTACTACACAGTACCACACGAACTTGTGTTACTACACAGTACCACACGAACTTGTTACTACACAGCACCACACGAACTTGTGTTACTACACAGTACCACACGAACTTGTGTTACTACACAGCACCACACGAACTTGTGTTACTACACAGTACCACACGAACTTGTGTTACTAGACAGTACCACACGAACATGTGTTACTACACAGTACCACGCGAACTTGTGTTACTACACAGCACCACACGAACTTGTGTTACTACACAGCACCACACGAACTTGTGTTACTACACAGTACCACACGAACTTGTGTTACTACACAGCACCACACGAACTTGTGTTACTACACAGTACCACACGAACATGTGTTACTACACAGCACCACACGAACTTGTGTTACTACACAGTACCACACGAACTTGTGTTGCTACACAGGACCACACGAACTTGTGTTACTACACAGTACCACACGAACATGTGTTACTACACAGCACCACACGAACTTGTGTTACTACACAGCACCACACGAACTTGTGTTACTACACAGTACCACACGAACATGTTACTACACAGTACCACACGAACATGTGTTACTACACAGCACCACACAAACTTGTGTTACTACACAGTACCACACGAACATGTTACTACACAGCACCACACGAACATGTGTTACTACACAGTACCACACGAACATGTTACTACACAGTACCACACGAACATGTGTTACTACACAGTACCACACGAACTTGTGTTACTACACAGCACCACACGAACTTGTGTTACTACACAGTACCACACGAACATGTTACTACACAGCACCACACGAACATGTGTTACTACACAGTACCACACGAACATGTTACTACACAGTACCACACGAACATGTGTTACTACACAGCACCACACGAACTTGTGTTACTACACAGCACCACACGAACATGTGTTACTACACAGTACCACACGAACATGTTACTACACAGTACCACACGAACATGTGTTACTACACAGCACCACACGAACTTGTGTTACTACACAGTACCACACGAACATGTTACTACACAGTACCACACGAACATGTGTTACTACACAGTACCACACGAACATGTTACTACACAGTACCACACGAACATGTGTTACTACACAGCACCACACGAACTTGTGTTACTACACAGTACCACACGAACATGTTACTACACAGTACCACACGAACATGTGTTACTACACAGTACCACACGAACATGTTACTACACAGTACCACACGAACATGTGTTACTACACAGTACCACACGAACATGTGTTACTACACAGCACCACACGAACATGTTACTACACAGTACCACACGAACATGTGTTACTACACAGTACCACACGAACTTGTGTTACTACACAGCACCACGCGAACTTGTGTTACTACACAGCACCACACGAACTTGTGTTACTACACAGTACCACACGAACATGTTACTACACAGCACCACACGAACATACCCAGGCTACAATATTCATTGTAGAGACGGAAACTGGTATTTTTATTGTTATCTAATTAAACTAGTTGTGCTGGTTAAAATACCTAGAGACATTGATCATTAATTAATCAAGCTGGTAGGTTAAACTGTTAGAGTGGCAGTAATAAAAGGTAGTGTACTGTTTGAACTGCTAAATGTTATGGCATTGCTCAAAATGGTAGACAGAACGTGTTACTGCAGTATTCATGGTATCCCGAACTTGTTACTGCAGTATTTATGGTAGACAGAACGTGTTACTGCAGTATTCATGGTATCCAGAACGTGTTACTGCAGTATTCATGGTATCCAGAACGTGTTACTGAAGTATTCAAGGTAGACAGGACATGTTACTTCGGTAACAGGTCCTATAGACAGGACATACTACTGAAGTAGTCAGGATAGACAAGACCTACTACTAATATTCAGTGTAGACAGGACCTACTACTGCAATATTCAGTGTAGACAGCGTCTATTACTGCAGTATTGTATAGACAGGGCCAGTTACTGCAGAATTCAAGATAGTACCTCTTATTGCATTAATCGCCCCCTTCTCCTCACGACGACGACCACCACCCACTCACCCCTTTCTTACCACCACCACCCTCTCACCCCTCTCTCCTGACCTCTAACACCCCCCCCCCCTCCGTATCTCCCCCGTCACGCTTGGTCTATTAACTCCCCCTTTCGTCCTTTTTTTTACCATCTCTCCTCGCTTCCCTTCCCAGTCTTTCCCTCATGTTCCTCTTTCACTTCCCCACACCTCTTCTCTCCTCTCCTCTACTGTACCATGACACCTCGGCGTCTCTTTCCTTTCCTCCACCACACCACCTCTACCACTCCTCTCCTCTTCCTCACCACCAGACACCTCTTCCCTCTTCCTCTTCACCAGACACCTCTCTACCGGACACCTCTTCACCGGACACCTCTCCGCCATACACCTCTCTACCGGACACCTATCCTCTCCACCAAACACCTCTCCTCCACCTCTACACTACAATACCTTACGTCATGAATATTGTTCAGTGGCCATAACATCCTTCAGGGCAGGAGAGTCAACAAAAGATGAACATATACAGAGATAGTTTTCCGCTTACATAGACTAGAATCTATAGTACAGATTAAACTACTGGGAACGCCTGGAGAAGAGTTGAGCTCCATGGAGCTCAACTCTTCTCCAGGATGAGGGACTGACCACCTCAGAAACTTTTTCTCCAAAGTTGATGGACTGATTACACAATCATCATTTCACTACTACTCCTGCTGCCTTTGTATTTGACTGAAGAAACCTAAAGTATAGGCGAAACGTTTCAACAGTAACGATACCTAACTTTTGCACATGTCTTAATCATCAACTTGTCAATATTCTCTACCATTTTCATCATACTGGAAAATACTTAAAGGTTAAGTCCCCAATCTACTCACTGCCACAACTTAGTGAAGCGAGAGATGCCAGAGGTGTAGAACAAACCCAGTAAAAATCACGGGTGCCATAAACAATGTTGGAGAATGTCGTCATCATCCGTGATACCTCTTCCCCCTCACCCGTCAGCCTTTTATCATTACTCGCATAAATTCTGTGGATAAGTTATCTTTAGAGATTACTCAGTAAGCATAAAGTGTCACGGCTTGTTAACACCTTCCCTTCAAATGTAAATAAAATACCAGCATTTCCATAACTTTCTTTTAATACATCCGCACCTAGTATGAGTCTACCTCAGGGGTGATGATCTGACTCATCATCAGGTAGACTACTTTCTCTTCTAGTGTGAGACTACTTCAGGGGAGTTGATCTTCTGACTCATTATTTACACTTAGAATGAAAACAAAAGTATTTCTTAGGTATCATCTTTGTGGCTCGTTTGGAAATTTTTCTGTCATGTTTGTTGCCAGGCTCCCAGTCCTCCCATCTTAGTCTCTCTCCACTCCCCTGAGTATAAATTTGGTCCTCCTCTCTTTTAAGGCTGTTAGTCCGGGTTCTTAAGTCTTTCCCCTGGTTGTCCATCCCCATAATTCAGCTAGTAGTAAGGCTGGCTGGAACTAATGTACGGTATTGTATTTTTTTAGTTTTTCGTACTTGTCAGAAATGCCGTACTTAAAAAAATCAGCCATGCCATACTTAAAAAATAAGCCGTTTCATACTTAATTCCGTACCGTGCCGTACCGTTCTACCAGCCTTGGCATACAATCTTGTCGCTAACTGTTGCATCTTCCCGAGTTTTTATACCGTTCCTCCTTAATCAGACGAAGACTCAGAACCTGCCCTGCCTTGTCGGAGCTCCGCCTTTAGAACTGTTTATTCAGCTTCCTGCAAGTAGTTCTCAGCTAGTTTTATTTTTTTAGACACATGCAGCATCATGGAATCTTGGTTCAGAGGACATCTCCACAACCTTCTTCACAACTACTAATCCGTCCCTCGGGTATGACCTACTTCCACTGGGCAATTCCACCCACCAGTGACAATGCCTTCGTCTGCTACTCGTCCCTTTCCACCTAATGCCAGTATATAAGCGCCAGCATTCTTTCCTGTGCTCCAGATTCGTCACGGCTACGGTGCTCTTCACACCGACTTCAAGGCTGAGGGGGAAATTGAGATACATGTGCAACATCTGGGCATCTTTATTGTAGACGTTTCGCCATCCAGTGGCTTTATCAATACAGATTCTCGGACATAATTTGAAGACACTAGAACTATATACAAAAGATGAGGTAATCATTATTCAGTTTCTGAAGAATTCAAATTAACTAATATTACTGTCACGAGGGACATGGTTATCAAACAGATAGATAAACTGACACAAAATATGTCCCCGGGACCCGACGAGTTGTTTTCCAGGGTACTTAAAGAATGCAAGTTGGAACTTAGTCATTAAGGAGCGTGTTGAATGCGTCCATCCTAACTGGTGTTGTGCCAGAGAGGTGGAAGATGACTAATGTAATTCCTATATTCAAATCAGGGGATAAGTCCATTCCATCAAATTACCGTCCAATACGCCTGACGTCTATAGTAGACAAATTATTAGACTTAGTTATAGCTGATATTATTAGAAGTCACCTTGAAGAGCAGAATTTGATTAATGAATCTCAGCATGGGTTCACGAGAGGTCGTTCCTGCCTGACAAATTTACTGACGTTCTTCAATAAAACATTTGAGGAGGTAGACAGCGATAAAGAATATGATATTGTTTATTTGGATTTTAGTAAGGCCTTCGATAGAGTACCTTACAAAAGATTCTTTAAGAAAAGTGGCAGCTCATGGTATAGGAGGTAAAGTTCTAGCATGGTTAGAGGCATGGCTTACCAATAGAAAGCAGAGTTTCCATTAATGGGGTCAAATCTGAATGGGGACCAGTCACTAGTGGCGTTCCACAAGGATCAGTTTTAGGCCCATTGTTGTTCATAATTTACATTAATGACCTTAATGAAGGAATTACAAGTGACGAGCAAATTTGCTGATGATACGAAAATAGGCCTTATGATTCATTCTGAGGAGGATACCAGTGAACTCTAGGAGAATTTGAACAAATTAATGTTTTCCAATGGGCAACGGTAAACAATATGATGTTCAATGAGGACAAATTCCAACTACTCCGTTATGGAAAACTAGAGGAGATAATAACTAGAACAGAGTATACTACAGACTCTGGCCATACAATAGAGCGGAAAAATAATGTAAGGGACCTGGGAGTAGTAAGGTCTGAGGATCTCACTTTCAAGGATCACAACAGTGCCGCCACGATCGCACGTGCAAAGAAAATGATAGGATGGATAATGAGAACGTTCAAAACGAGAGATGCCAAGCCAATGATGATCCTTTTCAAATCACTTGTTCTCTCTAGGCTGGAATACTGCTGTACATTAACATCTCCATTCAAAGTAGGTGAAATCGCAGATCTAGAGAGTGTACAGAGATCCTTTACTGCACGTATAAGTTCTGTCAAGCACCTTAACTACTGGGAATGCTTGGAAGCACTTGACTTGTACTCGTTGGAACGCTGGAGAGAGATATATCATAATCTACACTTGGAAAATCCTGGAAGGAATGGTCCCAAATCTGCACACAGAAATCACTCCCTACGAAAGTAAAAGACTGGGCATGCGATGCAAAATACCCCCAATTAAAAGTAGGGGCGCCATTGGTACACTAAGGGAAAACACCATAAGTGTCCGGGGCCCAAGACTATTCAACAGCCTCCTATCAAGCATTAGGGGAATTGCCAATAAACCCCTGGCTGCCTTCATGAGAGAGCTGGACAGATACCTAAAGTCAGTGCCGGATCAGCCGGGCTGTGGCTCGTACATTGGATTGCGTGCGGCCAGCAGTAACAGCCTAGTTGATCAGACCCTGATCCATCGGGAGGACTGGTCATGGACCGTGCCGCGGGGGCGTTGATCCCCGGAATAACCTCCAGGTAACCTCCAGGTTGGTCTGAAAAGTGGCAGATGAAGTTCATTGTGGACAAGTGTAAAATCGTAGTCCTTGAGAACGAAACTTGCCTTCGAAGCTATAATCTAGGTGAAGTAGAGCTTGATCATACAGAATGTGAAAAAGACTTGGGAGTCATTGTAAGCAGAAATCTAAAGCCAAGACAACAGTGCCTAAGTGTGCGCAATAAGGCTAACAGATTACTAGGATTTATTTCAAGAAGTATAAGTAACAGAAGTCCAAAAGTTATTTTACAGGTCTATACATCACTAGTGAGGCCTCATTTAGATTATGCTGCTCAGTTTTGGTCCCCTTACTACAGGATGGATGTAGACTCACTGGAGAACATACAGAGAAGAATGACTAAAATGATTTACCATATGAGAAATCTCCCGTATGAAAATGGACTTAGAGCTTTAAATGTTCAGTCTGGAGAGACGTAGAATGAGGGAAGATATCATCGAAGTGTGTAAGTGGATGATGGGCATAAACAAATGTGATATTAAAGTATTGAGGATGTCGAACCAGGTAAGAACCAGAAATAATGAACCTAAGTTAGATAATTTTAGGTTTAGAAAAGACATAGGTAAGTACTGGTTGTCGAACAGAGTTGTGGATGCGTGGAACAATCTTCCGAGTCGGGTAATCGAGGCTAGGACCCTGGGTAGCTTGAAAATGAGATTGGACATATATATGAGTGGGAGGGGCTGTGTTTGATTGGTATCATGGGTACGGGAATAAATTCTTGAGTAGTTTTGGGTAAAGGTAAGGACTGCAGTGTTCCTCCATTCTTATGTTCTTATTTTCAGCTGCAAGATTGTTTTCATGAAATTAACTTTAAATAATCTGTAGATAAAGTAAAGTACCTAATTTACTGGGAATGCCTGAAGTAACTTGAATTGTACTCCTTGGGACGTAGGCGAAAATGATACATAATAACTTAACGTGAAGATGGAGGAACATTGTAGCAGGTCCATCCAAGGTAAGACCTGAAAAACCAGCCATTTCCACCCACCTATTTATTTAAACTTTTCCCAAAGCTACCCAAGAATTTGCTTCAATGCCTAATTTACAAGAAAATTTTGGAGAGATTGATCCCAAACCTGCACACCGAAATTACTCCTTACGAGAATAAAAGACTGAAGAAAGCTAGATGTTTATTAGAAACTCCCTTTGTGTATGAAGGAAAAATGTTGAAAGTCTTGGTCGCTCTGCATTTTACTGAGCTCTCTTAGTGTACTCATGTCATCCTTGTTTTTCTTCGGTAATATTTTGCACGGTCTGTCGAGCCTCCTGCTCTCGTAGGGAGTGATTTCCTTGTTTCTGTATATATTAGTAACTACTTGTAGTGACTAATACATGCACTACGTGTCACTATTGTAGTTCGTATATTGGTCAGGGAAAGCTCACCTGACGTGTGACTCCCTCCCTCCTACCCCAGCCTCAATGATGGTGCTCATCCTTCGTCAGGACAGTGGTAAAATGCAACAGTTGTTTTTGCAGTGTTGCAGTCGGTGTTCTTGGCAATGTCTTTCTTATCTGCAATACTACTACGTTAAAGTTTCATATTTTAACTCTTGTACCTTATAAGTAGGCAGTATGTATGTAAGTAATGTATGTATATACATGCATTGTGTATGTATGTATGTGAGTGGTAAATCAATAATTAAATGTTCACTGCTATAAAATCCTCGTATCATACTTGCATTCACCAAAAACTTCACTATCACAACTTACATTTCATTAAGATAAGACAAATCAATGAGCAGATTTTAGTCTTTTATTACAGAAATGTAGCTGGGGAGATACCTGGGGAATGACTCTCCACCTCAACTTGAAACCGACATTACTGAAGTATTTTTTTTTATGCAGACTTTTTGTGTTGGAACTGAACTGTTTGGTCTTCTGGTGGTCATTGTGGTAGTCAAGTGTCAAGTTGTCAGGTCCTAGACCAGGTCTCCTGGTTGTATGGCCTGACCAGACAGGTTGTTGGGGCTAGCAGCACGCAGACCAACGTAAATCCCACAGTCTGGAGTATTTGCAAAGGAAAAGAGGTGTAGCCAAGTGAGTGGACACAGCCTGAGGCGAGGTGTCCTGCATCATCTCTCACAGTTAATGACACAAACATGTCCTCACAGTCAGTTTTATCAAATTTTCTTTTTTTTTTATTTGGTTAATATCTCAAAAATACACCTCCCTCCTCCATACCTCCCTCCATACCTGCCTCCATACCTCCCTCCTCCATGACTCCCTCCATACCTCCCTCCTCCATGACTCCCTCCATACCTCCCTCCACAGCGCAGGAGAGATACATTGTGAGGGAAAAGTTCAATAGATAGGAGTAGCGAGGGAGTATATAGTAACAATAGTTTCATTGCCGGCTGCTTGTTAAGGTAGGGTCAGTCTAGCTCCCGCTATCCCTTCCCCTCCTTCTTCCCCCCCCCCGAAAGGTGACATGTGGGGCTCCGGTCCAAACAGTAATCACTAGACTCACAGCTCCCAGCACTACTGTAGGTACATTCCTGCCTTGTATTCTAGTGGATTTATTGGTTGAAAGCTTCACTTTTGACCAATAATAAACTTAGTCCTTTCAGTTTTGCTCTAAGTTGACTGTTGTAATAATCACCACATCTTTTAGGTATTGTACTTATCATGGAGAGTGATTTCTTAAGCAGTGGGTAACCTGTCTATCTTTCCAGCTTGGATGACAGAGAGGGTCACCTGCCAATCAACGAGTAGAACTGATGGAGATGGACTAACGTCCTGAGACTTCCCCTTTTTGGATTTAATTACCTGTGCACCTGTATGAAATTGCAGGATATAACCCCTCATCATTACAGTGGTAGAGGACCTGCTTTCCTGTCATCAGGATAGAATACTCAAGGCTATACTGTGAAGAACTAGCCAGTGGGTTGTAACCAACACCTGCGACCCCCTCCCCAGCATCGGCAACGGCTACAATTTCAACAAGCAATGTCACCAACACCTGACACCCAAGTTTTATATTAGCGTTGAATTCAGTTATCGTTTATATTTTTCATTTTTCATTTTCTTTAATGTAGGATTAATATTTCATATTTAAGTGTTTTATATTTTATATTTTCTATATAATAAAGTGTTTATGTTTGTCTGTTATTATTTCTTTTTCTATTCATTAATTTTCCTGAGGAGGAGCCAGCCTTGGTAATACTGTCTGAAGTTGTTAAAGGGCTGAGTAAGCCTTCACAAGTGGCGACCTTGCCAGGGTCAACTCTACTGAATCAAGATTCAACTCCATCTCGAATCTACCACTGGAACTTCAACGCCGCATACCACAAACGGTTACCACCAGCCATGAGTAATCATTCTCTATGGTAGGACTACAGTACAGGTATTTAAAAGATTTGGTGATTGTAATGGTCTCAATTTATTTTAAGTCAAGTCAAGGCAGGAATACTAGTTAATTCTGCCATCTATTTTTGTGTGAGCTTGAAACACTTTGGAGGATTAGACTCTAAGGACTCGAGATTTTCCAGTGACAATTTGTTTAATTGAGCTCTTTATTATATCAAGGGAACTGTCATAGGACACACTTGATTTGTTGGTGAGAAGATTGGATGGTCAAGTGACCCCATTCTACTTACTGTTTGCTCGGAGCCAGCATAGAACCCTTCGTTTTAATTAATACATATTGTTTAATTGAAGCAGGGATCGAGCCCTCTGGTTTATTTACAGTTTGAGCGGAGCAGGAATTGAACCCTCCGTTTTCTTTAATACCCGTTTCATTTCCCCTGATAGTTTAAGTTATTCTTGCAAGCATGGAGGAATACCAGTTTTGGATGAACGCTGGAAGTAAGTTAGGAACAACAGGGAAAAATTTAGAATCTTTCATTAGTGCTAAGATCCAGGAAAGACTTGAAAGAGAGAGAATTGAGAGAAGAGAGACAGAAAGGGAAAGAGAAGAAGAAAAGGAGAGAGAGAGAATTGAAAGAGAAGAGAAAAAGGAGAAAGAGAACCTTGAAAGACAGGAGAAAAAGGAGAGAGAGAGAATTGAGAGAGAAATCCAAGAAAGACAGAAAGAGAAAGAGAAGACAAAAAGGAGCGTGATAGACTTGATCGTGAAGAAAGAGCTAGAGAACGTGAGGAACAGGCTAAAATACGTGAGGAACAGGCTAAAATAAGAGAACTTGAGGAAAGAGCAAAGGATAGAGAAGTTGAGGAAAAAGCTAGAGAACTTGAGTTAATAGAGAGAGAAAAGGATCGCGAGCTCGAAAAATCTCGCCTTGAATTAGAGAATAAAAAGTTAACTTTTACACAACAACAATTAGAGGAAGGAGTAATGGAACAATGTGCAGTCAGTGCACATATTCCAACACCTAATTATACCTCCCTTCACAGAGGGGGAAGACATAACTTCATACATTATCAGGTTTGAAAATACCGCTACCCTCTGTGAATGGCCTGCTGACACCTGGGCTACCAGGTTAGGAATGTTATTTTCTGGTACTGCTTTGAATATCTATGCAACTTTGTCACAGGATATCATATGTAATTATAACCTACTGAAGAAGGCAATCCTTAAAGCATATCAAAAAACCACTAATTCTTACAGGAAAGATTTCAGGTATGCCACCTTACAGCCTGGCCAGAACTTTCAGCAGTTACAGGTAACACTCTTTTGTTTGTTCGACTTTTGGATAGAGAGTTCAGGAATTGGTTGCAGTTATGAATCTCTTAGAGACTTCATGGTTGCTGACCAGTTCCTGACAGCTCTTCCCCATCAGATACAAACATTCATCAGAGAACGTAACCTGATTAAAGCTGAGGAAGTTGCTGAGGCTGCTGACCTGTATGCTGAGGCTCACAATTCCTATAAAGACCTAAAGGGATCGAACCCTAAGGGCAAGGGTTCATCAGACCTTAAGAAATCAAAGCCTCTAGTGGAAAGTAAAATGACTTCTTTTATTCCTGTTTGTCATTTGTGTGGTGTTAAGGGACAAAAACGTCCAGATTGTCCTAAGAAGGTCCAAAAAGTTGGAAGATGTTTTAAAGACTGTAATGACCAAGCACCCTTCTGTTCAGGAACAGTTAATGGACTTAACGTATCTACCATTTTACGAGACACTGGATGCACATGTATAGTCATTTCTGATAAGCTGTTCCCTAACCTTAAAGAAACTCATTCCTCTGCTATACTTTCAGACTACTTGGGCCGTACGGACACTTCCTACCATCCGTTGTTACATTAGGTCTAAATGGTTCACAGGTTGGTCTGAAGCCGTACTAGCTCCCATCACTTCTTGCTCTGTACTAATAGGTAATGTAAAAGGTGCCATTCTTCCTTCTGAGGTTGACCTTTCATCACCAAAGGTGGACATAAGTGTTTCAGATCCTCTTCCTGTAGAGTCAGAGAAGCCCCTCGAAAGTTCAGATGAGATAATGTCTTGTGAGATTCATGTGGGATTAAAAATCAGTGATGCTATTCTCGAAAGCAAGGTAGTAGGATCACCGGTTCACTTATTAGATGAAAGTAAAGATATCGCCTCCGATACCATAAATGTCTTGACTAGGGCTCAGACCAAAGCCCAGGCTTCTCCTACTGTCCATCCTTTGATTTTCCCTGACTTTAAGCCTTTAGACATATCGAAGGACTCCTTTGTCAATTTACAACGTAATTGCCCTTCTCTTCAGAATTGCCATAATGCCGCTAAACAAAATCAAGTTATCCAAAGGAAAAACTTTTCATATAAATTTGAATATATAAAAGGTATCTTGTACAAGTCAGTATTCAAATTAAATTCAGATGAGATAGACTATTCCATTTTAGTTGTTCCAAGTCAATGCAGAGAGACTGTTCTTAAAATGGCTCATGACCTGCCAGTGGCCGGACATTTCTCGCATCGTAAAACCTTAAATAAAATTAGGGAAACCTATTTTTGGCCAAAAATGTCCTCAGATGTCACTACCTATTGTAGATCGTGTAAAGTTTGCCAACTGTCATCCTCCCGAGGTACCAGGCGAGTACCTATGGTCAAAATGCCAGTCTTTACGGTACCTTTTGAAAGAGTAGCTATTGACATCGTTGGTCCTTTATCACCAATTTCATCTGTGGGACATAGATATATATTAACATTAGTTGATTATGCTTCGAGTTTCCCTGAAGCCATACCCTTAAAGACCATAACTACTACAGAGGTGGCTGAAGCCCTTTTGTCCATCTTCTCCAGAGTGGGCATCCCTAGAGAAATTTTGTCTGACCGTGGGACACAATTCACATCTGACTTAATGCAACATCTATACCAACTTCTGGGAGTGAAGCCTCTCTTCACCACACCCTATCATCCGAGCTGTAATGGGAGGATTGAGCGCCAGCATTCGATTCTCAAGTCCATTTTAAGGAAACTTTGCTCCCTTAAACCTAAGGAGTGGCATCGTTACCTACCCTGTGCTTTGTTTGCCATGAGGGAAGTTTCCAGTGACTCTTTGGGGTTTTCACCTTTTGAACTTCTCTATGGTAGACAGGCCAGAGGTCCACTGTCCATCCTTCATGACTTATGGACTAATGAGGAGGGAAATGCTGAGGTTCAGTCTTCTTACCAGTTTCTCCTTGACCTTAGATCCAAACTTGAGGAGACCTCTGACATAGTTTCGAAAAACTTAAGCTTATCAATGGACCAGTACAAAACCTATTTTGATTCCAAAAGTCAGAGGAGAAGTTTTAAAGTAGGGGATGAAGTTCTGGTACTTTTGCCTATGAAGTCAAATAAATTATTAGTAGCATGGAAAGGTCCATATAAAGTATTAAAAATTTGTGGGAAAGTTGACTACCTCATAGAAGTCAAGGGGAAACCTAAGCTTTATCATATCAACATCCTTAAGAAATATTACCGAAGAAATTCGGTTAACTGCCTTAATAACTTAGACTTAGTTTTTCCACACGAACTTGATAAGACAACTGAAGAATGTAAGGTGTGTGTAATTGACACCTCTAACTTAGACTGTGATGAAGAACTACATGACTTGGTGACTCTTGACCACTCGGACGCAACCAACATTAATATTAATGAATCTTTGGATGACCATAAGAGACATGAACTACATTAATGTGTGAGTAACTTTTCAGACGTCTTTACTGATACTCCAGGTGTTACCTCCACGTTAGTCCATAAGATTGACTTAGTGACGTACAATCCTATCAAACGAAAATTATACCCAGTTCCAGTTCACCTTAGGGATGCATTTGACCGAGAGGTAGACAAATTATTAAAACTAAAGATCATTGAACCTTCAGTATCTGCATATTGCTCACCAGTAGTCATGGTTAAGGAGGATAATTCATATAAACTTGCTATTGACTTCAGAGGCCTTAATGCTATAACTCGGTGGGATGCTG
Source organism: Cherax quadricarinatus (assembly GCF_038502225.1). Classification (NCBI taxonomy): domain Eukaryota; kingdom Metazoa; phylum Arthropoda; class Malacostraca; order Decapoda; family Parastacidae; genus Cherax; species Cherax quadricarinatus. Next base: position 24,433,679 of record NC_091308.1, on the reverse strand, counting down.
AGCCTATGCCCTTAATAGATAGCGATCTACACAAATTTTATGATGCTTCCTTCTTTTCAGAGATTGATATTGCGCAGGCATATCATCAAGTAATGTTAGATCCTTCTTCTAAGTAGTACACCGCTTTTCCTACACACCAAGGACTGATGCAATATAGAACTCTGCCCTTCGGTTTGGTAACTGCCTGTGCTACCTACGTGAGACTGATGAGAAAGGTCTTGGGTAATATGCCAAATGTTTCAGTTTATTTTGATAACATTTACGTAATGACATCCACGTGGGGCGAACATATCCAAACATTAACATCAGTTTAGCGTAGGTTACGCTCACATGGCCTCGCTGCCAAGCCGAAGAAATGCTTCCTTGGGTATAACAAGATTAGATATCTTGGACTGATACTTTCTAATAACTCTCTGCAGCCTCTCCCCAGTAAGATCAAAGCTTTATTAGAATTTAAATTCCCCAATACCAAGAAGCTCATGCGTAGCTTTCTTGGTTCTGTAAATTTTTATGCACGGTTTATCCCGAACCTTACTGATCTTACAGGCATCTTATCCGACTTCCTTAAAAAGTCTGTGAAGGAACCTCTTGAACTTTCTGACGTAGCTTGGGAAAAATTTAATGAGATTAAAAGTATCTTTTCGAAAGACCCTATACTTAAGATTCCAGATATTAATAAAACATTTTGTTTAAGAACTGATGCCTCCAATACTGGCTTAGGTGCTGTGCTACTACAATACCATGATGGTACTCCCCTGTATGCTTCCTAAGCCGGAAACTCCTTCCCGCAGAAACGAGATACTCCACAATAGAAAAGGAATGTTTAGCCCTTGTGTGGGGTATCTCCAAACTTAAATTTTATTTGCTGGGAAAAGAATTCATTTTAGAAACGGACCACAAACCTTTGATATACCTAGAAACTTTTAAGGGAACCAACAGTCGCCTCTTGAGGTGGACATTGGCACTCCAGGCTTTTAAGTTCCATATTGTGTATATCAATGGTTCATCCAATTATTTCTTTGACTGGTTAAGTCGTGACAGTCAGTAGAAGATTTCTTGCTTTACGTGACTTCCATATGTTAGAACTTTTTCCTCGCCTATTCTTCTTATACTCCTTGACTATAAGTCTTGGTATGGGGGAGTGTGAGGGAAAAGTTCAATAGATAGGAGTAGCGAGGGAGTATATAGTAACAATAGTTTCATTGCTGGCTACTTGTTAAGGTAGGGCAAGTCAAGCTCCCGCTATTCCCGCCTTTTTTCCCCCTCCCCGAAAGTGATAATTTCATTGCTGGCTGCTTGTTAAGGTAGGGTAAGTCAAGCTCCCGCTATTCCCGCCTTTTTTCCCCCCACCCCGAAAGTGATAGTTTGACTGCCGGCTGCTTGTTAAGGTAGGGTCAGTCTAGCTCCCGCTATCCCTTCCCCTCCTTCTTCCCCCCCCTGTCCGAAAGGTGACATGTGGGGCTCCGGTTCAAACAGTAATCACTAGACTCACAGCTCCCAGCACTACTGTAAGTACATTCCTGCCTTGTATTCTAGTGGATTTATTGGTTGAAAGCTTCACTTTTGACCAATAAACTTAGCCCTTTCAGTTTTGCTCTAAGTTGACTGTTGTAATAATCACCACATCTTTTAGGTATTGTACTTATCATGGAGAGTGATTTCTTAAGCAGTGGGTAACCTGTCTATCTTTCCAGCTTGGATGACAGAGAGGGTCACCTGCCAATCAACGAGTAGAACTGATGGAGATGGACTAACGTCCTGAGACTTCCCCTTTTTGGATTTAATTACCTGTGCATCTGTATGAAATTGCAGGACGTAACCCCTCATCATTACAGCGGTAAAGAACCTGCTTTCCTGTCATCGGGATAGAATACTCAAGGCTATACTGTGAAGAACTAGCCAGTGGGTTGTAACCAACACCTGCGACCCCCCCCCCAGCATCGGCAACAGCTACGATTTCAACAAGCAGTGTCACCAACACCAGACACCCAAGTTTTATATTAGCGTTGAATTCAGTTATCATTTATATTTTTCATTTTTCATTTTCTTTAATGTAGGATTAATATTTCATATTTAAGTGTTTTATATTTTATATTTTCTATATAATAAAGTGTTTATGTTTGTTATTATTTCTTTTTCTATTCATTAATTTTCCTGAGGAGGAGCCAGCCTTGGTAATACTGTCTGAAGTTGTTAAAGGGCTGAGTAAGCCTTCTCATACATCATAATCTACACTTGCGACATCCAAGAGGGACTGGTCTCACATCTGCACACAAAAATCACTCCCTACGAAAACAAAATACTAGACAAACGGTACAACATATCCCCAAGGAATAGCTGGGGCACCATGAGTACACTAAGAGAAAACATAATAAGTGTCAGGGGCCCAAAACTGTTCAGCAGGCTCCCATCAGGAATAGGGGGAATTACCAATAGACCCCTGGCTGCCTTTAAAAGGAAACTGGACAGATACCCAAAGTCAGTACCCAATCAGCCGGGCTGTGGTTCGTACGTTGGATTATGCGCAGCCAACGGTTACAGCCTGGTTTATCAAGCCTTGATCCACTAGGCGGCCTTTGATGACGAGTTTCGAGTGTCTTTGTACCCTTGGAGGCCGGTCATGGGCCAGACTCCAAAATATCAGTGTTTCCGACCGGGTCAAAGACTGGGCCACGGTGACGTTGACTCTGAATGATCTCCAGGTAGACCTCCCTTTTTCATATCTCCTCCACACCTCCCTCCTCCACACCTCCCTCCTCCACACCTCCCTCCTCCACACCTCCCTCCTCCACACCTCCCTCCTCCACACCTCCCTCCTCCACACCTCCCTCCTCCACACCTCCCTCCTCCACACCTCCCTCCTCCACACCTGGTACCGCTGACAAGGTAGTACACTCCTGGTGGTGAACATTTTAACTTCAACACTGAGAGTTAATCATAAGTTTATGTGAGCTTTTCTCTTGAGGTTATTATGGTGATGTGTTGTGGTGTGTTGTGATGTGTTGTGGCGTGTTGTGTATTGTGATGTGGTATGCTGTGACGTGTGTTATTGTGATGTGTGGTTGTGTGTTGTGTATTGTGATATGTTGTGACGTGTTGTGATGTGTGGTGGTCGTGTGTTGTACTGTGGTGTGTTGTGATGTGTGGTGGTGGGTGTTGTGATATGTGGTGGTGTTGTGATGTCTGGTGGTGGTGTGTTGTGTGGTGTGTTGTAATGTGTGGTGGTGATGTGATATGTTGATATGTGGTGGTGTGTTGTGATATGTGGTGGCGGTGGTGTGTTGTGATGGGTGGTGGTAATGTGTTGTGATGTGTGGTGGTGTATTGTGATGTGTGGTGGTGGTGGTGATGTGATGTTTGATGTGTTGTGATCTGTGGTGGCAGAGGTGTGTTGTGATGTGTGGAGGTGGAGGTGTGTGGTGAGGTGTGGTGATGTGATGTGTGGTGGTATACCTGGAGAGCTCTTCGAGGGTCAACGCCCCCGCGGCTTGGTCTGTGACCAGGCCTCGTGGTGGATCAGGGCCTGATCAACCAGGCTGTTACTGCTGGCCGAACGCAAGCCGATGTATGAACCACAGCCCGGCTGGTTAGGTACTGATTTTAGGTGCCTGTCCAGCGCCTTCTTGAAGATAGCCAGGGGTCTATTGGTAATCCCCCTATGTATGCTGGGAGGCAGTTGAACAGTCTTGGGCCCCTGACACTCAATGTGTTTTCTCATAGCGTACTCGTAGCGCCCCTGCTTTTCATCTTTTACTTTCGTAGGGAGTGATTTTCGTGTGCAGATTTGAGACTAGTCCCTCGGGGTTTTCCAAGTATATAATATCATGTACCTTTCTCGCCTGCATTCCAGGGAGTACAAATCAAGGGACTTCAACCGTTCCCAGTAGTTTAGATGCTTTATCGTACTTATTGGTGCCGTTAAAACTCTCTGTACATTCTCCAGGTCTGCAATTTCGCCTCCCTTGAAAGGACCGTTAGTGTACAGCAGTATTCCAGTCTAGAGAGAAGCAATTTGAGAGAATCATCATTGACTTTGCATCCTTAGTTTTGAAGGTTCTCATTAATTATCCATCTATCATTTTCCTAGCCGCTGTGGTAGATACATTGTTGTGATCTTTGAAAGTGAGATTCTCTGACATTATCACTCCTAGGTCCTTCACATTAGTTTTACTCTCTGTTGTTTGGCTGGAATTTGTTTTATAATCCGATACAGTCTTTATTTCCTAGTCCTAGTATTGTTAGTGCTAGTCCTAGTATTGTTAATGCTGGTCGTGGGACAAGAGACGCACAAAGCTGACATAATATCCAGAGACTTGACACAAGATGTGGACAAGTGTTATCCTGGCGTAGCAACACACACACTTGTTGGAGTGGAACAACAGGAGAAGTGGCTTGTATACAGAGAGAAAGGATGACTTGTGCTCTTGTTATGGTGCGCGCGCGAGGTCACACACACACACACACACACACACACACACACACACACACACACACATACACCCAGCAGCAGTTCACGAGAGTATTTCCTGAGCCTTTTGTATCCTGCATCATGCTTGTCATTATATTCAACCATTGATTCACCACTACGACATTTCCCACTCATATTCTTTTTCAATTACGTCTCTTAAGCAGGAGAAAAACCTTGTGTTTATAATGTCTGACACTAGGTAACACAGGTCATTGTTTCTGTTTTGACCTCTGTATTTTCATTGAAGGTCATAGATATATCCTGTCTGTCACATCTTGTTGAACGGGAAAATCTGTTCACAGACACACAAATGTTTTAATTACATATTGTGTGGAAAAAGACACTTTTGTATAGTTCAGGACATCTATTAAAGGAAACATTTCGCCACGAGTGACTTCTTCAGTCCTAATACAGAGATAACTAAGAAATGTTAGGTAAGACACATATGCAACAGTTAGGTATCTTTATTTTGAAACGTTTCGCCTACACAGTAGGCTTCTTCAGTCGAGTACAGAAAAGTTGATAGAAGCAGAAGATACTTGAAGACGATGTAATCAGTCCATCATCCTTAAAGTTTTGAGGTGGTCAGTCCCTCAGTCTGGAGAAGAGCATTGTTCCGTTGTCTGAAACAATATGAAGTTGAAGTGACAGAATCGGGCCTTATATAGTGCCAGGAGGTGAGACGTAGGTTGATTTGGGAGGGCAGGTCCTTCTCAAACCCAGCCGTTCTCACTAGTAGAGGTTGTCGAAGTAGATGGTCTGTACCAAGATACCCTTGTGTTGCAGTGTCTGACAGAATGAACATTAAAATGGTATAAAATACCGACAGATTATACCATTTTAATGTTCATTCTGTCAGACACTGCAACACAAGGGTATCTTGGTACAGACCATCTACTTCGACAACCTCTACTAGTGAGAACGGCTGGGTTTGAGAAGGACCTGCCCTCCCAAATCAACCTACGTCTCACCTCCTGGCACTATATAAGGCCCGATTCTGTCACTTCAACTTCATATTGTTTCAGACAACGGAACAATGCTCTTCTCCAGACTGAGGGACTGACCACCTCAAAACTTTAAGGGTGATGGACTGATTACATCGTCTTCAAGTATCTTCTGCTTCTATCAACTTTTCTGTACTCGACTGAAGAAGCCTACTGTGTCGGCGAAACGTTTCAAAATAAAGATACCTAACTGTTGCATATGTGTCTTACCTAACAATCTGTCGGTATTTTATACCATTTTAATGTTCATAACTAAGAAATGAATATATACAGTGGCAGGAGTCGGGTGAAATGTGGCGTGGGTGGTAGTACAGTTGTGACGACACGGGTTGGCTTGGAGGACGACCTGTCAACGTCATGTTACAACGGCCTCCAGAATGGGCAATATCCTGTTGATTAGCAATTTGCATAGTGATAAATGGTTTAAAACCGACAAGTTGAAGATTGAGACACTTATGCAACATTTGGGAATCTTTATTGAAGACACGTTTCGCCTGACAGTGGCTTCGTCAGTCCAATACAAATCAGAAGGGTGTAAGGAGAAGAGGAGTTTGAGGTAATCAGTCCCTCAGCCTGGAGTTAATGTGTTCAGTCCATCAATCTTGTAGAAAGTACAGCAGAGGGCCGTAGATGTGGCTTATTACTGTAGTCAGGTGAGGCGAGGCAGGAGGCGGCCCTCAGCTGTACTTTCTACAAGATTGATGGACTGAACACATAGACTCCAGGCTGAGGGACTGATTACCTCAAACTCCTCCTCTCCTTACACCCTTCTGCTTTGTATTAGGACTGAAGAAGCCACTCGTGGCGAAACGTTACCTTTAATAAATGTCCTGAATTGTACATAATTGTCATTTTCCACATCTTATTGGTATCATCATACCATTTCTTAATTACACATTGTTGTCCTTGTACTCACCTGTTTGTCGTTGCTTGGGTCGAGACTGTGGTCATGGGCCTGCCTCTTAACTGGCCTTGACCAGGTGTCACTCACTACTGGCCAGGATGATCAACTATGTTGTCGACAGTACTAAAGAAAGGCACAGAGTAAGCTTTGTTGATGTTTAGCTCTACGTAGCGTTTTCAAGTTATTGACTTGAGAAAGCTTAACTTGGAGCGAAACGTTGCCGAAGCAGCTTGCTCAGTACCTCGTACCACTGCTTTATCCACATCATTCCACTTTCTGCATGTCACTAATCTTTGTTTTGTTTTGCAGGTAAGTGACGCTGACGGTGTTGCGAGGTAAGTGACGGTGACGGTGTTGCGAGGTAAGTGACGGTGACGGTGTTGCGAGGTAAGTGACGGTGACGGTGTTGCGAGGTAAGTGACGCTGACGGTGTTGCGAGGTAAGTGACGCTGACGGTGTTGCGAGGTAAGTGACGCTGACGGTGTTGCGAGGTAAGTGACGCTGACGGTGTTGCGAGGTAAGTGACGCTGACGGTGTTGCGAGGTAAGTGACGCTGACGGTGTTGCGAGGTAAGTGACGGTGTTGCGAGGTAAGTGACGCTGATGGTGTTGCGAGGTAAGTGACGCTGACGGTGTTGCGAGGTAAGTGACGGTGACGGTGTTGCGAGGTAAGTGACGCTGACGGTGTTGCGAGGTAAGTGACGCTGACGGTGTTGTGAGGTAAGTGACGGTGACGGTGTTGCGAGGTAAGTGACGGTGACGGTGTTGCGAGGTAAGTGACGGTGACGGTGTTGCGAGGTAAGTGACGGTGACGGTGTTGCGAGGTAAGTGACGCTGACGGTGTTGCGAGGTAAGTGACGGTGACGGTGTTGCGAGGTAAGTGACGCTGACGGTGTTGCGAGGTAAGTGACGCTGACGGTGTTGCGAGGTAAGTGACGCTGACGGTGTTGCGAGGTAAGTGACGCTGACGGTGTTGCGAGGTAAGTGACGCTGACGGTGTTGCGGGGTAAGTGACGCTGACGGTGTTGCGAGGTAAGTGACGGTGACGGTGTTGCGAGGTAAGTGACGCTGACGGTGTTGCGAGGTAAGTGACGCTGACGGTGTTGCGAGGTAAGTGACGCTGACGGTGTTATGAGGTAAGTGACGCTGACGGTGTTGCGAGGTAAGTGACGCTGACGGTGTTGCGAGGTAAGTGACGCTGACGGTGTTGCGAGGTAAGTGACGCTGACGGTGTTATGAGGTAAGTGACGCTGACGGTGTTGCGAGGTAAGTGACGCTGACGGTGTTGCGAGGTAAGTGACGCTGACGGTGTTGCGAGGTAAGTGACGCTGACGGTGTTGCGAGGTAAGTGACGCTGACGGTGTTATGAGGTAAGTGACGCTGACGGTGTTGCGAGGTAAGTGACGCTGACGGTGTTGCGAGGTAAGTGACGCTGACGGTGTTATGAGGTAAGTGACGCTGACGGTGTTGCGAGGTAAGTGACGCTGACGGTGTTGCGAGGTAAGTGACGCTGACGGTGTTATGAGGTAAGTGACGCTGACGGTGTTATGAGGTAAGTGACGCTGACGGTGTTGCGAGGTAAGTGACGCTGACGGTGTTGCGAGGTAAGTGACGCTGACGGTGTTGCGAGGTAAGTGACGCTGACGGTGTTGCGAGGTAAGTGACGGTGACGGTGTTGCGAGGTAAGTGACGGTGTTGCGAGGTAAGTGACGGTGACGGTGTTGCGAGGTAAGTGACGCTGACGGTGTTGCGAGGTAAGTGACGCTGACGGTGTTGCGAGGTAAGTGACGCTGACGGTGTTGCGAGGTAAGTGACGCTGACGGTGTTGCGAGGTAAGTGACGCTGACGGTGTTGCGAGGTAAGTGACGCTGACGGTGTTGCAAGGTAAGTGACGCTGACGGTGTTGCGAGGTAAGTGACGCTGACGGTGTTGCGAGGTAAGTGACGCTGACGGTGTTGCGAGGTAAGTGACGGTGACGGTGTTGCGAGGTAAGTGACGGTGACGGTGTTGCGAGGTAAGTGACGCTGACGGTGTTTTGAGGTAAGTGACGCTGACGGTGTTGCGAGGTAAGTGACGCTGACGGTGTTGCGAGGTAAGTGACGCTGACGGTGTTGCGAGGTAAGTGACGCTGACGGTGTTGCGAGGTAAGTGACGCTGACGGTGTTGCGAGGTAAGTGACGCTGACGGTGTTGCGAGGTAAGTGACGCTGACGGTTTTGCGAGGTAAGTGACGCTGACGGTGTTGCGAAGTAAGTGACGCTGACGGTGCTGTGGGGTAAGTGACGCTGACGGTGTTGCGAGGTAAGTGACACTGACGGTGTTGCGAGGTAAGTGACGCTGACGGTGTTGCGAGGTAAGTGACGCTGATGATGATGATGTGAATTTGTGAACATGTGTAGCAACACCTGCAGTGTTGTGAAGTTGTCAACATGTGTAGCAACACCTGCACCAGCCTCTACCTGTGACCAGGTATAGGCTGGTGCAGGTGCAGGTTTCAGGTCATACCAGAACCTGGTTCCTGGAGGTATCATCCAGGGTGTCTCACTCTTGTGATCACACACGACTCTAACACTGATAACACTGGTGTCAGTGTTAGAGTCAAGAGAGTTGTATGTGGGTGAACATATCAACCACGGTGGTGTCATTATTCCAGAATGTTGCTGCTGGCGGTGCGCTGGCTCACACAACCATCACAGCCTAGTTGATCTGCCACCTGGTGGAAATACTTGTTCTGTTTCCTTTTTGGAAAGTTCTACGCTTGTTCCAGCAGTATTTCTGATATCTTCTGGGAGAATGTTTAGTCTGGGACGACGGATGTTGATACAGTGTTCTCTTGTACCCACGACGCTCATGCTTTTCGCTCTGTTTATTTCACACTTCTTCCCATATCTCTCTCCATTATGTTGTTATGGCAGCCTGCAGATTTGGGACTAGGACCTGAAGTACTTTTTCCCGTATATATTATCTCTCTCTCTCTCCCTCTCACTCTCGCTCCAGCGAGAATATATTTAGCACTGAAGCGTGCCCAGTAATTTAAATACTTTATTGGTTCAGTGCCGGCCGTAAATGACCTCTTCATCAGTTACAGCTGTGATATCTACCCTGCTCTGAATGAGGCTGTCAGGACTGTGCAATACTCTAAACGAAAGAGCATCAGCTATATGAATAGTATCACCATTGGCACAATTTTCTTTGTTTTGAGAATTCGCATTATCCACCCTGACATTTTCCTGGCTATCGTGACATTTGCCTTATTATGTCCTTTGAAAGAAAGGTAAGCCAACATAATTACTCCCAGGTCTTTCACGTGTTCCTTTCCTGTTATTTGATGATCCTCTTGGGCTTTGTCAACAACGTCCCTTTTTTTTTTCTATACTCTTTCCCTATCTCAGCACCCGTTGTTGCCAAGTCTCTCACATTGCACTTCCTCTCTGTTGATAGATTCGAATTTGTTTTGTACTCGGTTTACCTTATTTCAGTGGAGTCATTGAAATTTGTCCTCACTGAACCTCTCACTGTTGTCTGTGGCCCATTGGAAAGCCTGATTTAAATCTACTTGAAGATTTGCAGTGTCCTCGACGGACGCCACTCTCATAAAAATTCTAGTATCAACAGCAAAGTACGATACTGCGCTATATATATGTCTTCATCTGTCAGCTATAAGAAAGAGAAACAGACGTGAGATGAACATTGTATCTTAACAGAGCTTTTCACTGGCGGCCTCACATTTCACTCTTTACTACTGTGCTCTGGGCTCTGCTTGTTAAGAGGTTAACTACTCATTTACCCAGTTTTCCACGCATTTTGTGAGCATTCACACCATTTGTCGAGCACTTTTGAAAAATCAGTGTACTGCATTAACATTTAGCTTGTCTTCCACTGCATCCAAGATCGCCGTAATGATCTAGCTGTTGTTAAATGGCAAGAGTGACCTGCCTAAACCCATGTTGACCTGGATTGTGCAATTGTTGTGATTCCACGTGATTGGCAAACTTGCTTCTTATGACCAGTTCAGAGAGTTTGATGTGTGAAGTTAGTGGTGTTGGTTTATAGTTTTTTCGCAATTGCTTTGTTGTCAACTTTGTGGAATGCTGCAGTATTGATATTTTTTTTAATGACTGGAATGACACCCGTTTCCAAGCTCCTTCTCCACAGAATATTAAAGGCAGTTTAATTTTTATTGGCTGCCTCATGATGCTTGTGGATGTTTGAATACTGATATATTGAAGGGTGACCTGAGTTCTGCCGAAAGGTATGTGTTACCAGTAGTGGGTTCAGGGAGTCACTGCTCTCACAACCCGCTCCCGGAATAAAAACTAAGACACATAGTAACAGAACATGGGTTTACAGAGACAGCGGTCTGCTTTAAGAAGGGTTTTTTTCAAGAATTTACTTAAAGAAGCTGGACAGATATTTTATACAAGGGCCGGATTAGCCGGGTTGTAATGGTTATGTGGGCGTGCGGGCTGCTAGTACAAACAAGCCTGGTTGACCAAGGAGTCAAGAGGAAAGTCTGGTCCCAGGCCTGAGAGTGGGGAAAGAGCCCTCAAAACTGGTCATAGGTATGTCAAAGGTATTTATGACATACCTGTGTCGTAGTCTTCATGATTACAAGATAATGTAAGTCGTAAGACAGAAGAACACACGACACGACGCTCTCCCTCCTGGAACGATAGGAAGGGATGGAGGGGGAACAATAAGTAGGGATGGAGGGGAACAATAAGTAGGGATGGAGGGGAACAATAAGTAGGGATGGAGGGGAACAATAAGTAGGGATGGAGGGGGAACAATAAGTAGGAATGGAGGGGGAACAATAAGTAGGGATGGAGGGGGGACAATAAGTAGGGATGGAGGGGAACAATAAGTAGGGATGGAGGGGGAACAATAAGTAGGGATGGAGGGGGGACAATAAGTAGGGATGGAGGGGGAACAATAAGTAGGGATGGAGGGGGAACAATAAGTAGGGATGGAGGGGGTACAATAAGTAGGGATGGAGGGGAACAATAAGTAGGGATGGAGGGGGGACAATAAGGAGGGCTGGTGGGGGAACAATAAGTAGGGATGGAGGGGGACAATAAGTAGGGATGGAGGGGAACAATAAGTAGGGATGGAGGGGGGACAATAAGTAGGGATGGAGGGGGAACAATAAGTAGGGATGGAGGGGGGACAATAAGTAGGGATGGAGGGGGGACAATAAGTAGGGATGGAGGGGAACAATAAGTAGGGATGGAGGGGGAACAATAAGTAGGGATGGAAGGGGAACAATAGGTAGGGATGGAGGGGAACAATAAGTAGGGATGGAGGGGAACAATAAGTAGGGATGGAGGGGAACAATAAGTAGGGATGGAGGGGGGACCAAAAAGTAGGGATGGAGGGGGGACAATAAGTAGGGATGGAGGGGGGCACAGTAAGTAGAGATGGAGGGGAACTGTAAGTAGGGATGGAGGGGGGAACAATAAGTAGGGATGGAGGGGGGAACAATAAGTAGGGATGGACGGGGAACAATAAGTAGGGATGGAGGGGGCACAGTAAGTAGAGATGGAGGGGAACTGTAAGTAGGGATGGAGGGGGGAACAATAAGTAGGGATGGAGGAGGAACAATAAGTAGGGATGGAGGGGGGAACAAAAAGTAGGGATGGAGGGGGGACAATAAGTAGAGATGGAGGAGGAACAATAAGTAGGGATGGAGGGGGGAACAATAAGTAGGGATGGAGGGGGGACAATAAGTAGAGATGGAGGAGGAACAATAAGTAGGAATGGAGGAGGAACAATAAGTAGGGATGGAGGGGGCACAGTAAGTAGAGATGGAGGGGGAACAATAAGTAGGGATGGAGGGGAACTGTAAGTAGGGATGGAGGGGAACAATAAGTAGGGATGGAGGGGAACAATAAGTAGGGATGGAGGGGAACTGTAAGTAGGGATGGAGGGAAACAATATGTAGGGATGGAGGGGAACTGTAAGTAGGGATGGAGGGGAACAATAAGTAGGGATGGAGGGGGAACAATAAATAGGGATGGAGGGCTAACAATAAATAGGGATGGAGGGGGAACAAGAAGTAGGGATGGAGGGGAACTGTAAGTAGGGATGGAGGGGAACAATAAGTAGGGATGGAGGGGAACAATAAGTAGGGATGGAGGGGAACTGTAAGTAGGGATGGAGGGAAACAATATGTAGGGATGGAGGGGAACTGTAAGTAGGGATGAAGTGGAACAATAAGTAGGGATGGAGGGGAACTGTAAGTAGGGATGGAGGGGGAACAATAAGTAGGGATGGAGGGGAACAATAAGTAGGGATGGAGGGGGAACAATAAGTAGGGATGGAGGGGAACAATAAGTAGGAATGGAGGGGAACAATAAGTAGGAATGGAGGGGGAACAATAAGTAGGGATGGAGGGGAACAATAAGTAGGAATGGAGGGGAACAATAAGTAGGAATGGAGGGGGGAACAATAAGTAGGGATGGAGGGGAACAATAAGTAGGGATGGAGGGGGAACAATAAGTAGGAATGGAGGGGCAGCAATAAGTAGGGATGGAGGGGGAACCTAGAAACAGGGAGAGATGGGAACAAGAGGTAGGGAAGGTGGGCGGGAGGAGGGAACAAGAAAGGAGGGAGGGAGAGATGGGTAAGAATTTCAAACCAGCACGGTTTCTGGTGCGTTTCCGGTTCAAGTGCTTGTGGAAGGGAGTGTGTGGGGCAGTGTTTGTTGATGTGTGCAGCCCTGCTGCTCACCCACACCCCCACCCTACACCCTGACCCCCACCCTACACCCTGACCCCCACCCAACACCCTGACCCCCACCCTACACCCTGACCCCCACCCTACACCCTGACCTCCACCCTACACCCTGACCCCCACCCTACACCCTGACCCCCACCCTACACCCTGACCCCCACCCTACACCCTGACCCCCACCCAACACCCAGACCCCCACCCTACACCCGGACCCCCACCCAACACCCTGACCCCCACCCTACACCCTGACCCCCACCCTACACCCTGACCTCCACCCAACACCCTGACCACCACCCGACACCCTGACCCCCACCCTACACCCTGACCTCCACCCTACACCCTGACCTCCACCCTACACCCTGACCCCCACCCTACACCTTTACCTCCACCCTACACCCTGACTCCCACCCAACACCCTGACCCCCACCCTACACCTTTACCTCCACCCTACACCCTGACTCCCACCCAACACCCTGACCCCCACCCTACACCTTTACCTCCACCCTACACCCTGACTCCCACCCAATACCCTGACCCCCACCCTACACCCTGACCCCCACCCTACACCCTGACCCCCACCCTACACCCTGACCCCCACCCTACACCTTGACCTCCACCTTACGCCCTGACCCCCACCCTACACCTTGACCTCCACCCTACACCCTGACCTCCACCCTACACCCTGACCCCCACCCTACACCCTGACCCCCACCCTAGCAGGTGAAATCGCAGATCTAGAGAGTGTACAGAGATCCTTTACTGCACGTATAAGTTCTGTCAAGCACCTTAACTACTGGGAACGCTTGGAAGCACTTGACTTGTACTCGTTGGAACGCAGGAGGGAGAGATATATCATAATCTACACTTGGAAAATCTTGGAAGGAATGGTCCCAAATCTGCACACAGAAATCACTCCCTACGAAAGTAAAAGACTGGGCAGGCGATGCAAAATGCCGCCAATAAAAAGTAGGGGCGCCATTGGTACACTAAGAGAAAACACCATAAGTGTCCGGGGCCCAAAACTGTTCAACAGCCTCCCATCAAGCATTAGGGGAATTGCCAATAAACCACTGGCTGCCTTCAAGAGAGAGCTGGACAGATACCTAAAGTCAGTGCCGGATCAGCCGGGCTGTGGCTCGTACGTCGGACTGCGTGCGGCCAGCAGTAACAGCCTAGTTGATCAGGCCCTGATCCATCGGGAGGCCTGGTCCGGGCCGCGGGGGCGTTGATCCCCGGAATAACCTCCAGGTAACACCCTGACCCCCACCCTACACCCTGACCCCCACCCTACACCCTGACCTCCACCCTACACCCTGACTCCCACACCACGCACACACGCACGGAAGACGGAAGCAGGGACGTAAAGTAAACCAAACTACAAAATAGAATGCAGGTGTGACATTTTTCCAAAATGAAGCTTAGTGAGAAAGAGAATTAGACGGTGAGACAACCCGCTAGATGGTGTAGGGAAGCCAGAGAAAGGTGCAGAGACTCAGTCAAAGAAGATGAGTCTGGGGGTCTGGGATAGTACCAGAAGACTGGCACAGAGGCTGACCCACAGTCATACATCAAGGAAGGTGATAAAGCTCGGAGAGAAGTGGACAAAACATGAGCCACATCCACATAGGCAGTGATTAAAAGAGCGCAAGCATTATGTGAAGAGTCCTTCACGTTGGCTGTATCTCGGGGTCTCTACTCATGATCGTTTGTACTTCAGTAAGGTTGTGTGGTCTGACTGTTTTATGTTGGAGATAGTTGTCCCTGATCAGTGTCTCGTTGTTGGTGATCAGCGTAGTGCTAGGGCGAGAGGGGAGTAGATGGAATCTAATAAAGCGGGAGAGTTGCAGGAATATTAAGAAATAGTTTTCAATTATACGGTGGTAAGAGTATGTAATGAACTGGATGAGGAAGCAGTAGTAGGGGCAGATGTAGGTCATTGAATGCTGGACGATGCAAGTCTCCCGTGAGGCGAGATTGAGAGAGTGCAGCAATTATACCTGTGCGATAATAACAGTAGAACATATAATTGATGTGATTAACTATAGAGTGAGAGATCTAGTTATATGCATGGTGTGAAAATTCAGCTAGGGATGCAAAAAAAGTGAGGATTAACTAAAGCAGAGCTGTCAGTTAATGGGTATGTTGAAGGCCAGGAATCCCACTCTACTGGGATGAATCCCACTTGGTCTGTAATCTGAGTGAAGAGAATAGTGTATAGCAGTGACCAGTTTAAAAAAAAAGCGAAACAAAGAGATAACTCGTGTATCAGATCTATAAGAGGAGCCTTGAAATTAAAGATCTGTAAATAAAAGATATGATGAATGTCCAGTCCAGGAAGCAGGAGGTGAAGAGAAGCATCACTGATCTGTGTGAGAGTGTGGGAAATGCTGAAAAAAAAAAATCCCACATGAGACCAAATTTGAGTGACTCAGCTATGTGTTAAATAACGGAGCAGGTGTTGTGTAGTGGGCGAGGGCAAGGGAGAGTGAGGTACAGTAAAAACGGACAAAGGTATTGAGATTAATTTTACAACACACCAAACGAGGAAACCTAGCATAGAGGGTGAGGAAAGTTAAAGGGTATGAGATGAGGACCGACTCAAGATTATTATTATTATTATTATTATAATCAAAAAGAAGCGCTAAGCCACAAGGGCTATACAGGCCCGACTCAAGAGATAACAATGATGTAGCATTGAAGACTACACACTATGGAGCTTAGGATACATAAAGAAAAACAAAAAACTAAAGGAAAAATCGAGAGAAATGTGAAAGAGGCTACGGTAAAAATTGAATGAAATTAAAAGCAAATTTGTGTAGTGCAACAAGAGGTGGATCTAGGAGAGGAAGCATTAAGATAGGAGGAGGAGAGACTGACAAGAGCAGTGAGGGGAGATGTATGTGGGATGAGGAATACAGAAATTGAAGGAAGAATACAATTGATATTATGTGAGTGATTCAAGGTGTTGAGGAGAGAGGAAGATGTTAGAGAGTCTGAGGGAACTGGGAGGTCTACCTGGTGGGTATTCCTGGGATCAACGCTCCCACGGCCTGGTCCACGATCAGGCCTCCCGGTGGATCAAGGCCCGATTAACCAGGGTGTTACTGCTGGCCGCACGTAGGCCAACGTACGAACCACAGCCTGGCTGATCTGGCACCGACTTGAAGTATCTGTCCAGCTCCCTCTTAAAGGCAGCCAGGGCCCTATTGATAATTCCCTTTATGCATGGTGAGAGGGTGTTGAACAGTCTTGGGCCCCGGACACTAATGGTGTTTTCTCTTAGTGTACGAATGGCACCCCTACTTTTCATTGGGGGTATTTTGCACCACCTGCCCAGTCTTTTACTTTCGTAGGCAGTGATTTTTGTGTGCAGATTCGGGATCATTCCTTCCAGGATTTTCCAAGTGTAGATTATGATATCTCTCTCTCGCCTGCGTTTCAGCGAGTTCAAGTCAAGTGCTTCCAAGCGTTCCCAGTAGTTGAGGTGTTTGATGTGCAGTAAAGGTTCTCTGTACACTCGAGTGTACAAAGAACTTTCACGGCACACATAAGTGTGATAAGGCACCTAAACTACTGGGAACGGTTGAAGGTCCTTGATCTGTACTCCCTCGAACACAGGCGGGAGAGATACATGATAATATACATTTGGAAGGTCCTGGAGGGATTGGTACCAAACCTGCACACGAAAATCACTCCCTATGAAAGCAAAAGACTCGGCAGGAGATGCAACATTTCCCCGATGAAAAGCAGGGGCGCCACGAGTACATTGAGAGACAACAGAGTAAGTGTCCGGGACCCAAGACTGTTCAATTGCCTCACAGCATACATAAGGGGGGTTACCAATACATCTCTGGCTGTCTTCAAGAAGGCACTGGACAGGCACCTAAAGTCAGTACCTGACCAACCGGGCTGTGGTTCGTACGTCAGCTTGCGTGCGGCCAGCAGTAACAGCCTGGTTGATCAGACCCTGATCCACCATGAGGCCTGGTCTCAGACCGGGCCGCGGGGGCGTTGACCCCCGAAACACTCTCCAGGTAAACTCCAGGTAAACTCTTTAGAGCTACAATTTCACCGGCTTTGAACGGTGATGTTAATGTGCAGCAATATTCCAGCCTAGAGTGAACAAGTGATTTGAAAAGGATCATCATTGGCTTGGCATCTTTTGTTTTGAATGTTCTCATTATCCATCCTATCATTTTCCTTGCAGTTGTGAGAGTGGCATTGTTGTGATCCTTGAAATTGAGATCCTCAGACATTACCACTCCCAGGTCCCTCACATTATTTTTCCGCTCTGTTACCTTTGATATACCTTTGAAGAGCTTCGAGAGAGTACTCTCTGAGCCCGGCCATGGGCCAGACTCGTCTGGTGCTTGCCTGGTCAACCAGGCTGTTGCTGCTGGAGGCCCACTGCCCCACATATCCATCACAGCCTAGTTGATCTGGCACCTGGTGAAGATACTTGTTCAGTTTCCTCTTGAAGGCTTCTACACTTGTTCCAGCCGTGTTTCTGATATCTTCTGGTAAGATGTTGAATAGTCTGGGACCCCGGATGTTGATACAATGCTCCCTTATTGTCCCCACCGCACCCCTGCTTCCTCACTGGGTTTATTTTACACTTCCTCCCATATCTCTCACTCCAATATGCTGTTATGGCAGTGTGCAGATTTGGGACCAAGCCCTCGAGTACCTTCCAGGTATATATTATTGTGTACCTCTCTCTCTTCTGCTCCAGTGAATACATGTTCAAGACTTGCAGGCGTTCCCAGTAGTTTAGGTGCTTTACAGGCTCACTGTGAGCAGTAAACGATCGCTGTATTTGTTCCAGCTCCGATATTTCTCCTGCCTTGAACAGGGCTGTCAGCACTGAGCAGTATTCAAAGTGAGGGAGCACTAGCGATTTGAAGAGTGTTATCATCGGCATTATTTCCCTTGTTTTGTAAGTTCTCAATGCCCACCCCGTCATCTTCCTGGCAGTCGTGATCTTTGTCTTGTTATGGTCTTTAAAAGAAAGGTCCACTGACATAATTATTCCTAGGTCTTTTACGTGTCCCATACGTTCTGTTTGGTGACCTTGAGCTTTGTATATAGTGCTCCTTTTGAGTTCTTCGTTCTTTCCATACCTAAGCAGCTGGAATTTATCACCATTGAACGTCATGTTGTTTTCCACTGCCCACTGGAAAACCCTGTTTATGTCTTCCTGTACTTTTTCAGTGTCCTCTACCGTACTGACTTTCATGCTTATTTTAGTGTCATCCGCAAGTGATGATACAAAAGTGTGCCGGGTGTTTTTGTCTGTCTGCTATGAGGATGAGAAACAGCAGAGGTGCCAGGACAGTGCCTTGGGGCACTGAGCTTTTGACCTCGCTGATGCTGGATCTTGCCCTGTTCACTACTACTTTTTGTGTTCTGTGTGTTAGGAAATCGAAAATCCATCTGCCTACCTTCCCCGTAATGCCCATGGCCTTCATTTTGTGCGCTATCACTCCATGATCGCATTTGTCAAACCCCTTTGCAAAATCTGTGTAAATCACATCTGCGTTTTGGTCGTCTTCCAGTGCATCCGTAATTCTGTCATAATGGTTCAGCAGCTGTGACAGACATGATCGTCCTGCTCTAAAACCATGCTGGTTCGGGCTGTGCTGGATGTGCTGCTCCATGAAATTTGTCATCTGCCGTCTCATCACTCTTTCGAAGATTTTTATGATGTGAGAGGTTAGGAGCTATGTTTGCACTCTTTAAGGCCTCCGGTATTTCACCTAGATCTAAGCTCTTTCTCCAAAGAATACTGAGGGCTCGTGCTAGTGGTACTTTGCACTTTATAAATAGAGCATTCCATGAATCTGGTCTCGGTGCAGATTGAGTGGGCATGTTTTCCATTTCTTTTTCGAAAAGTATGGGATTTGTACTAAAGTCAGTTAGGTCTCTTGTTCAATTTCTTCTAGGTTAATTTCTTCCCTTTGCTCGTTTTCGTTTGTTCCTGCTCTAGCTTTCTCATCCTCATCTCATGATCAGAGTTTGTAGTATACTCAGTTCTAGTTATTTTCTCCTCCAGTTTTCCATAACGGAGTAGTTGGAATTTGTCTTTATTGAACAAACAAGACGAGACATGACCAGGAGGATCTGACTGACTTTTGATGTTTAGAGGAGCTCTTCGTTCAAGAAATTCAACCTGACGTTCCTCGGATCGAACCTACCACAAAGGCGGTAGTAAAGCAATAGCAAAAAATTACAGACCAATCCCCCTGACATCCCACATTGTCAAGATCTTTGAAAGAGTCTAAAGAAACAAGATTACCAAGCATATGGAATTCTAGCAGTCGTTCAACCCAGGTCAAAATAGGTTCAGAACTGGTCGCTTCTGCCCTTCTCATCTGCTGGACCATTGCGACATGGTCTTGTATGCTCCTAAAGACAGTCAAAATGCATATATAGTATACACTAACTTTTCAAAAACCTTTAAGTGCGACCATGAGGTAATTGCACACACAATACTTGAAAAGGGGAAAAATGGGCAGGTGGGCAGGTCTTTTAACTTCTCACAAACAGAACCCAAAGAGTATTAGTAAACGGAGTGAAATCAGGGACTGCTACAGTGAAAAGTTTTGTCCCTCAAGGCATGTTACTTGCCCCACTCCTCTTCCTCAATCTCATTTCTGACATAGGGACATCAATCTTAGCACTGTATCACCCTTTGCAGAAAATACTAGAATTTGTATGAACGTGGCATCCATTGACGACCCAGCGAACCTCCAAGTTGATATAAACCAAGTCTTCCAGTGAGCCACTAACAACAGCATTATGTTTAGTGAGGGATAAATTTCAGTTGTTACACTGTGGAAGAATGAAGAAAATAACAAGATCAGAGTACAAGACAACCTCAGACCACTGGGAGTGATAATGTCACAATATCTTCAAGGAGAACAACGATGTTATTATAGCAACTACATGAAAAAATGATAGGTTGGATAACTAGAACCTTCAAAACAGGGGATATCAAGCCAGTGATGATTCTCTGTAGGTCACTCGTTTTATCCAGGTTGAAGTATTGCTATGTATTAACAGCTGCCTTAAGGCAGGCGAAATTGCTGAGCTGGAAAATATAGAGAACGTTCACAGCTTGTATAAACTCAGTCAAGCATCTAAATTACAAGGAGTGCTTGAAATCCCTAGAACTGTGCTCTTTAGAACGTAAGAGAGATACATCATAATCTACACCAGGAAGTTATTGGAAGTTACCTGCACTCCGAAATTACTACTAATGAGCTCAAGAGACTTGTAGGATACCCTCATTGAAAAGCGCGGACATGAGTATACTGTGAGAGAGCTCAACAAGTGTTAAGGGACCTCGACTCTTCAACATCCTCCTTCCATGCATAAGGGAAATTATCAACAAACCCGTAGCTGTCTTCAAGAGGGAACTCGTTAGATTACTCAAAATAGTTCCTGATCATTTGGGTTGTGGTGCATACGTTGGACTGTGGGCGGAGGGCACTAACAACTAGACCGAACAGATTAGCAACTAGGAGGCCTGGTCTGGGTTCGGGGTGCGGGGGCTGTGGTTTCCGGTTTTTCCAGGCTGTGTGTGTCGCCTAAGAGCTAGGGCTCTCCTTTGAATGTAATAGTAGAGATGGGCGAAGCAGTGTGGAGGTACGAGGCTGTCAGGGGCAGGACCTGCCTGCACTACCAGGAAAGGAAATAGAATTTTCCTCTACAGCCCTCTCCCTCACCCACGCTTTCCACCACCCACTCGACCACCCACCCCACCACCCACTCAGCCAGCCACTCCACCAGTCACTCTCCCACACCAGCACCACCCACTACACCTATTTTCTCTCCTGCATGACTCAGTATCTCCTCTGCCGGTCTTCTCTCATTCTTCGTCACCTTCCTCACAAATTACCGCCTGAAACATAACAGCAAGACAGGAATACACAGCCTATTATTCTGATCTAGTGATTCCTGGCTCTAGTCATCTTTTATCATAATACTCACCTTCTTACTCACCTTTTTATACTCTCCTTTTTATACTCTTTTTTTTTATACTCGCCTTTTTGTACTCGCCTTTCTAATAGTCGTTTTTTTATATTTACCTTCTTTCTATTCGCTAAGGTATATTATACTCTCCTACTTCATTCACCTAGTTATATTCTCGTTATAGTCACTAGTTAACGTAGAGTAACAGTAAACAGATTGAAATCAGAGGCTGCCACAGTTCTGTTCCTCAAGACACAGTACTCGCCCCACTTCTCTGTTTTTATTCTCATGTTCAACAGCGACAGGTAAACCATAGCCGTATCAGTCTTTGCAGACGATTCAAGAATATATATGAGAATGACATCTATAGTAGACACGGTGAACCTCCAAGCTTATATTAACCAAGTCTTGCAGTGGAACACTGACAACAATGTGATGTTCTGTGAGGACAAATTTCAGTTACTACGTTATTGTAAAACTAAGGAAATAAACAACGAGTTCAGAGTACAAAATAAACTCATATCACTCAGTAGAGTGCAAGTTTAATGTGAGAAACTTGCGAGTAGTGATGAAAGGGGATAACTAGAACTTTCAAAGCAAAAGATATGACAATGACGACAACTTTAGGTCACTCGTCCTCTCTCTACTGAAATATTGCTATATAATAGCCCCTTCAAGGTAGGTGAATAGAGAAGATAAGATTTTCTTCGGATTTTTAACCCCGGAGGGTTAGCCATCCAGGATAACCCAAGAAAGTCAGTGCGTCATCGAGGACTGTCTAACTTATTTCCATTGGGGTCCTCAATCTTGTCCCTAGGATGCGACCCACACCAGTCGACTAACACCCAGGTACCTATTTGCTGCTAGGTGAACAGGACAACAGGTGTAAGGAAACACGTCGAAATGTTTCCACCCGCCGGGAATCGAACCCGGGCCCTCCGTGTATGAAGCGAAAGCTTTAGCCACCAGACCACCGGGCCACTTTCGTAGCTCGTATAAACTCAGTCACGCACTGGAATTACTGGGAGTGCTCGAAGTTTCTTGAACTGTTCACCTTAAAACAGAAGCGTAAAAGATACGCCATAATCTACAGCTGGAATATTCGGGAAATATTGTAAAACCAAGATACTTCGATTGAAAAAAATGGGCGCGATGAGTACGCCGAGAAAACTCAATAAGTTTAATCATCGTGGATAAGGAGAATTACCAACAGACCCTAAGCTGTCTTCAAGAGGGAACTCGATAAATTCCTATAGAAAATTCATGATCAGCTGGGTTGTGGTGTGCACATTGGACTGTGGGCGGCGGGCATCAACATCCTGATCACATGTCAGCAACCAGAAGGCCTGGTCTGGGACCTGGTCGCGGGGAAAGGGGGGCAGTGACCCGCAAGTAACCCCCTGATACAAGCCCCATAAATCACAGTCAACAGGCAGTCCAAATGCGTTGGCACTATTGTTGGGTTGTTGGCTAATATGGGCAGCCTGAGAAGACCAGTGACCATGCATATAAGACCAAAGTGATGCCGTAATTCCCAGACTGAAGGCATATGTAGACCTGCAAATATTTCCACCCAAAAAGTGTTATGGTTCAGTAAATAAGAAAGAATGTTATGACGTCCTGCATTCCACAGGATGGAACGAGGCGAGGTAAGCCACGTACCTCAACACTGGACTCACCCTCGCGGTAGACCACACCATGAATATGGTTGAAAGTAATTGATTAATGGGGTTTAAAGCTTATCGACTAAACGAAGGTCATTAAAGGCTTTATGTCACCCCTTCACCGCCTGGCAGGAATACTTTTATTTTTAAAATAAAGGTTAAAATAAACTCTCAGTATATATACATTGTTGTATACACATCTTAGTGTATGGATTTTGTT
>NC_091308.1:24380715-24405715 GCF_038502225.1 Cherax quadricarinatus | reverse complement strand
GAGTTCCTAAGACTCCCGAACATTATTTTAGCTTAAATAGTGGGGAGGTTCCTCCATTCGTCACAATTTACTGTGATTTATAATCTGTGACTTGGAATGTATATGTTGTGGATATGGTTTAGGCTGCGACCAATGGAATTAACCTTTTTGTTATATTATGATTGATATTTGAATTATGGCAGTAAGAGTGTCCCGTGGTTCGGTTGGCAAAGCACGGCTCAGATCCTCGGCATGGGTGGACACGTTGGGCATGTGTCCTTACAGCTGCTGCCCCTATTCACGTAGCAGTTAGTAGGTAGGTACCTTGGTGTTAGTCAACTATTGTGGATCACATCCTGGGGGGTGGGGGGTAGTATACCTTAGATAGGGCTGGGCTTTGAAATGAGCTGAGGTGGGAGCCTTTGTTTAGAGTGCACCGTAAGACAAATGCATAAAAAACCAAGAAAATGACAAGTAGAATAACGAGACCTTTGAAAACCAGAGAAGTCACACCAGTGATGTTACTCTTCCAGACACTTGTCCTCTCGTATCATATTCTGCGCTCACAGCTGTTTTCAAAGCCAGACAGATGTAAGAGCAGAAAAATATGTAGAGCTCTGTTACTGTCCAAGTAGAATGAATTCTAATTACTGTAAATGCCTCAGAAGCATTCGGGATGTACTCCCAGGAGCGGAGGAGAGAGAGAGAGAGAGAGAGAGACCTCAGAATATATACTTGGAAAATACTCGAAAACCAGTTCCCGAATAAACAGTCTCATAACTGTAATGAGAGATGTGGAAGTGTAAAGCTTATTCCAGTAGATACAGGAAATATTGCCGAAACAGATATATACGTTTTCAAGAGGAATCTGGAATAGTTTCTGCAGGAAGTGCGACACCAAGGTTGTGATGGTTATGTAGGCTTGCGGGTCGCAGGCAGGAAAAGCCGGGTTGATCAACAAGAGTGTTTGGTCTCGAGCAGGGATGCCAGAGAAAAGGTTCCGAAACTAATTTACAGATATGTCATAGATATGCCTGTCTCTACCAGATACTAGAATAAAAAAGAGAATTGGAGGGAGTACAGTGCTTCGAGGAAGAGATTTTACTGTGTAGGTCTCTGATTTAACTGTTGACTATTACTCTTGAGATCTGTTGTGCCCAATTTTCCAGTTATTCGTTTTGAATTCGTTGCGTGCGCTATTACACCGTTATCACATTTGTCGAAGGTTTTAGCCACGTCCAAAATCATGTCATGGTTGTCAAGCAGTTGCTAGAGTCACGAAATCGTAATGACACGATTGTAAACAAACCTTACCACGGGCGGGGTTAGAACCCGGGATCAGAGAGTTATAAAACTCCAGACCGACGCACTAGCCACTGGGTCAGCTGGCTAGAAACAAGATTCATCCAACTAGGTATATTTATACACCATAGGAAGGTTAGCATAGTCACCACTGTAACCAGCTGGCTCAGTGGCTAGAGCGTCGGTCTGGAGTTTTATAACTCTCTGATCGCGGGTTCCATCCCCACCCGTGGTATGGTTTAGTTGCTAGAGGTAAGACGTCCCGCTCGAAATCCATGTTGTACTGGGTTGCATTAATGTTGTAATTTCATGTGTTTTGTTACATCGCTTATTAACATATTTTCAAAGACTTGAAAATGTGTAGTGTCACTGTTATCTGTCCATAAATATATCTCTTCATAAATATGGAGTGGGAGATATATTTATGATGTTAAGAGTATGTTGGAAGACGCTCTCTTTCTGCCCCAAGTACCAAGGGCAGTGGGTTCACAGCCAGTATAAATGTTGCATGCTGTTTATTATTATTATTATTATTATTATTATTATTATTATTATTATTATTACCATACTTGATCATTGTAGGACTGAAGGATTTACTCCTTTATTCTTATGTTCATATGTTTATAATTTTATCTCGTGTATCAGCTTGCGGAGGCCGCAGCAGTACTAAGAGGTGTCTCGTAAAGGTAAACAGTGTATATTAATAGAAAAGTATGAACAGAAGACTTGGTATATAATGGTGTGAAAGGAGCGAACCTGGAGATTACACGGATATGGTTTTAGGAGCCTAGACTGTTCAACTGCTGGGAGGCAGTTGAAAAGTCTTGGGGTAAGCCAGTGGAAGGCCTCGGTCAGATGACCAAAAGCTCCAACTGCTGGTCATTATATGACTGTGACCCGCGTCAGGAAACCCCCCACGTTTTGCTTCCGGACCAGGGCTCCCGATCGATGGCCTGCTCAACAAGGCTTGACAAAACTCCTGGAGAGCGAAACGTTGCCATAATAAAATAAGGCTGTTGATGCTAGCTTTACACAGTTCAGCGTGTTCACCAGTAGCCCGGCTGATCTGACTTAAGGAACTGGTAGGTAGGTTACCCAAGATGCATTGTCTGCCTCTCATTGTCTGTATACCAGGAACAAGGTATAATTTGTTAGACAACAAACATCTAAGGAAGTACTATCGCTCTGTTAAATAGTTCGCACTCAGGTAAGATTGCTAATCTTTCCTTCTCACAAACCTGTAAAACTACATAAATCTTACAAACTTCTACTTAAACTCACTTATAGCTTCTTGTTTCTTAATTATTTTTGTAATGTGTCCTTTATAATTTATGCGATTGTGAGCTGATGATCCTGACACCATTAACAATTTTTTTTTCATTAAACCGGCCATATCCCACCGAGGCAGGATGACCTTAAAAGAAAAATGAAAGTTTCTCTTTTTAACTTGAGTAATGTATACAGGAGAAGGGGTTACCAGCCGCTTGCTCCCGGCATTTTAGTCGCCTGACTCACGAAATCGTAATGACACGATTGCAGACACACCATACCACGGGTGGGGATAGAACCCGTGATCAGAGAATCATAAATCTGGCCCATTGGCTAGCGCGTTGGTCTGGAGTTTCATGAGTCTGTTCGCGGGTTCTATCCCCGCCCGTGGTATGGTTTATTGTAGTCGCCTCTTACGACACGCATGGCTTACGGAGGAAGAATTCTGTTCCACCTCCCCATGGAGATTAAACAAATATATTGACATATGTTGAGACAGCAGCTATAAACAAGTATTACCATCTCTTCCTCACCCACGTTCCCTACACTACATATACGGATACAAAATTATATTTTATATAGGAAGAATGGGCCTTTATTTGAGAGACTGTTGTACCTAACTTTTCAGGTCCAGAAGTGATGTATAAGTACTTCGTCTTGAAGTGGAGAACAAGAACTTGGCAATTATCCTCTTTGACAAATTAACGTTGGCGACGGCAGAGGTATTCCATGAACAGATCATAAAGATAAATAATTGCGCCCTTGAGAAATACTCACCAAAATATTATCCTCCTTGAAGATTTCGACTTAAAAATATAAAATGGAATGTTAGACAACAACATTGTACTAGACATAGTACCTGGAATTCCTCTAGCTGACACACACACACCAGATATTTACTAAGAATGAAAAATGTTTATATTGAAGGAACAGGAAATGAAAACATGTCAGATTTGATCTTGTGTTGATGCAGCAATAGCCGCACTCAGTGCAAGGTAGGCATCACAACTCGGCTCTTCAGGCACTGACTTAGAATTATTAAGGTCCATCTTGAACATAGGTACTTTCTTAAAACAAGCGTAGTGAAATGGTACACGGGCACCTCTCTCAGGCAGAAAGTAGTGAGATGATACACGGTGACTTTCTTAAGGCAGGAAGTAGTGAGGTGATATAGGGAAACTTTTCCAAGGCAGAAAGTTGGTGATACACGGTAACTTTCCTAAGGCAGGAAGTAGTGAGGTGATATAGGGAAACTTTTCCAAGGTAGAGAGTAGTGAAATGATATATACACGGAAAGTTTTTTAATGGTGGAGGTAGTGAGGTGTTACACGGGTACTCTTCTAGGTGCAGAAGGTTAGAAGACACTTGCAAGGCTGCCTCTGCCAGCCCCAGCCGTTGTGGCTGGACTTGAAAAGAAATCTTTAAAGCTGACGTAGCTACTAAACCCATTGTGGAATGCTTGACGATATCCTCATCACACAAGTAATAGTAACTCCAGCTCTGCTGAAAGGAGACCTTTGAAGCTACCGCAGTTATTGAACCATAGTGGAATTCTTAACGATAGACCCATCCCTCTACTGAAGTCTTCCAGATCAGCCTGACGGACATCATTACCTTACTGAAGTTTCCCAGCCCAGCCTGACGGACATCATTACCTGATTGAAGTCTCTCAGCCCAGGCCTGATGGACACTATTATCTTCCTTAAGTCTTCCAGCTTAGCCTGACGGACACCATTACCTTTCTCATGTCTCCCAGACCAGGCTGACGAACACCATTACCTTACTGAAGTCTCCCAGACCAGCCTGACGGACACCATTACCTTTCTCATGTCTCCCAGACCAGCCTAACGGACACCATTACCTTACTGAAGTCTCCCAGACCAGCCTAACGGACACCATTACCTTACTGAAGTCTCCCAGACCAGCCTGACGGACACCATTAAATTTCTGAAGTCTCCCAAAACAGCCTGACGGACACCATTAAATTTCTGAAGTCTCCCAGACCAGCCTGACGGACACCATTATATTTCTGAAGTCTCCCAGCCCAGCCTGACGGACACCATTACCTTACTGAAATCTCCCAGTTCAGACTGAGAGATATTACACTATTTACGAAACCATATTGGTTTATGGAATACGACAGGGAGACCTAACTAGTATTTGTTCCCACAATTTTACTTATATAGAATAACGTACTATCACATTTCTGGTGTAACTAATTTTATAAAATGGATAATGGTTGTATAGCCTAACTTTTTTGCTGTTTTAATAGTGGTTAGCGTAGGGCGAGGAGGTTGTGTGGTCTGGAACACAGAGGTGGTCGAGTCTGGAAGACGTAGGGCGAGGAGGTTGTGTGGTCTGGAACACAGAGGTGGTCGAGTCTGGAAGACGTAGGGCGAGGAGGTTGTGTGGTCTGGAACACAGAGGTGGTCGAGTCTGGAAGACGTAGGGCGAGGAGGTTGTGTGGTCTGGAACACAGAGGTGGTCGAGTCTGGAAGACGTAGGGCGAGGAGGTTGTGTGGTCTGGAACACAGAGGTGGTCGAGTCTGGAAGACGTAGGGCGAGGAGGTTGTGTGGTCTGGAACACAGAGGTGGTCGAGTCTGGAAGACGTAGGGCGAGGAGGTTGTGTGGTCTGGAACACAGAGGTGGTCGAGTCTGGAAGACGTAGGGCGAGGAGGTTGTGTGGTCTGGAATACAGATGTGGTCCAGCCTGGAAGACGTAGGGCGAGGAGGTTGTGTGGGCTGGAATACAGAGGTGGTCGAGTCTGGAAGACGTAGGGCTAGGAGGTTGTGTGGGCTGGAATACAGAGGTGGTCGAGCCTGGAAGACGTAGGGCGAGGAGGTTGTGTGGGCTGGAATACAGATGTGGTCGAGCCTGGAAGACGCTCTTCTCTCGGAATTAAAGGTGGAAGACTGAAAAATGTCCTTTGAAAATTATTTCCCCTTTGCTTGCATCCAAGGAGGTGCAGCATTACCATCCAGGGAGGTACAGCATTATCATCCAAGAAGGTACAGCATTACCATCCAAGGAGGTACAGCATTACCATCCAAGGAGGTACAGCATTATCATCCAAGGAGGTACAGCATTATCATCCAAGGAGGTACAGCATTACCATCCAGGGAGGTACATCATTACCATCCAATGAGGTACAGCATTACCATCCAGGGAGGTACATCATTACCATCCAGGGAGGTACAGCATTATCATCCAAGGAGGTACAGCATTACCATCCAGGGAGGTACATCATTACCATCCAATGAGGTACAGCATTACCATCCAGGGAGGTACAGCATTACCATCCAGGGAGGTACAGCATTATCATCCAAGGAGGTACAGCATTACCATCCAGGGAGGTACAGCATTACCATCCAGGGAGGTACAGCATTACCATCCAAGGGGTACAGCATTACCATCCAAGGAGGTACAGCATTATCATCCAAGGAGGTACAGCATTACCATTCAAGGAGGTACAGCATTATCATCCAAGGAGGTACAGCATTACCATCCAAGGAGGTACAGCATTATCATCCAAGGAGGTACAGCATTATCATCCAAGGAGGTACAGCATTATCATCCAAGGAGGTACAGTATTATCATCCAAGGAGGTACAGCATTACCATCCAGGGAGGTACAGCATTACCATCCAAAGAGTTGTTACAACATTACTATCCAAGGAGGTACAGCATTATCATCCAAGGAGGTACACCATTATCATCCAAGGAGGTACAGCATTACCATCCAAGGAGGTACAGCATTACCATCCAAGGAGGTACAGCATTACCATCCAAGGAGGTACAGCATTATCATCCAAGGAGGTACAGCATTACCGTCCAGGGAGGTACAGCATTACCATCCAAAGAGTTGTTACAGCATTACTATCCAAGGAGGTACAGCATTATCATCCAGGGAGGTACAGCATTATCATCCAAGGAGGTACAGCATTACCACCCAAGGAGGTACAGCATTATCATCCAAGGAGGTACAGCATTATCATCCAAGGAGGTACAGCATTATCATCCAAGGAGGTACAGCATTATCCAAGGAGGTACAGCATTATCATCCAAGGAGGTACAGCATTATCATCTAAGGAGGTACAGCATTATCATCCAAGGAGGTACAGCATTACCATCCAAGGAGGTACAGCATTACCATCCAAGGAGGTACAGCATTATCATCCAAGGAGGTACAGCATTACCATCCAAGGAGGCACATCAGTACCATCAAGGAGGCACAACAGTACCATCAAGGAGGTACAACAGTACCATCAAGGAGGTGCAACAGTACCATGAAGGAGGTACAACAGTACCATGAAGGAGGTACAACAGTACCATCAAGGAGGTACAACAGTACCATAAAGGAGGTACAACAGTACCATCAAGGAGGTACAACAGTACCATCAAGGAGGTACAACAGTACCATCAAGGAGGCACAACAGTACCATCAAGGAGGTACAACAGTACCATCAAGGAGGTACAACAGTACCATCAAGGAGGTGCAACAGTACCATGAAGGAGGTACAACAGTACCATGAAGGAGGTACAACAGTACCATGAAGGAGGTACAACAGTACCATGAAGGAGGTACAACAGTACCATCAAGGAGGCACAACAGTACCATCAAGGAGGCACAACAGTACCATCAAGGAGGTACAACAATATCATCATGGAGTTGCAACAGTACCATCAAGGTACAACGGTACCATCAAGGAGGTGCAACAGTACCATGAAGGAGGTACGACAGTACCATGAAGGAGGTACAACAGTACCATGAAGGAGGTACAACAGTACCATCAAGGAGATACAACAGTACTATCAAGGAGGTACAACAGTACCATCAAGGTACAACGGTACCATAAAGGAGGTGCACCAGTATCATCAAGGTACAACGGCACCATCAAGGTACAACAGTACCATCAGGGAGGTACAACAGTACCATCAAATTACAACAGTAGCATCACGGTACAACAGTACTATCAAGGAGGTACAACAGTACCATCACGGTACAACAGTACCATCACGGTACAACAGTACTATCAAGGAGGTACAACAGTACCATCAAAGTATAACGGTGTGATGAATGGTTTTGAAAACCGACAAGAACATAACATAAGAAACAAGGAACACTGCAACAGGCCTACTGACCCATGCGGAGCAGGTCCATGTGTCCCCCCGGATTAGCCCAATGGCCCCTCCCCCGGATTAGCCCAATGACCTACCCAATCTTTTCACCTCCACTCAAGGATGGAGCACGGCACCAGACCCAGCAGCACAAGCTAGTCAGGTCCAACTCACATCCACCCACACCCACTCGTGTATTTATCTAACCTATTTTTAAAACTACACAACGTTTTAGCTTCTATAACTGTACTCGGGAGCTTTTTCCACTCATCCACAACTCTATTACCAAACCAGTGCTTTCCTATATCCTTCCTGAATCTGAATTTTTCCAACTTGAAACCATTGCTGCGAGTCCTGTCTTGGCTGGAAATTTTCAGCACGCTATTTACATCCCCTTTATTTATTCCTGTTTTCCATTTATACACCTCAATCATATCCCCCCTAATTCTACGCCTTTCGAGAGAGTGCAGATTCAGGGCCTCAGTCTATCCTCATAGGGAAGATTTCTGATACATGGGATCAACTTTGTCATCCTCCTCTGTACGTTTTCCAGAGCATTTATATCCATTCTGTAATACGGTGACCAGAACTGAGCAGCATAGTCTAAATGAGGCCTAACCAAGGATATATAGAGTTGAAGAACAACCTGAGGACTTCTATTATATATACTTCTAGATATAAAGCCAAGAATTCTGTTAGCTTTATTGCGAACACTAATGCACTGTTGTCTTGGTTTTAGATTACTGCTAACCAGAACTCCTAAATCCTTTTCGCAATCAGTAGTATTAAGATCTACATTATTTAGTTTATATGTGGCATGGTTATTTACCTGTCCAACATTTAGAACTTTGCATTTGTCAATATTAAACTGCATCTGTCACTTCTCCGACCATTGCATCAGTCTATTCAAATCATCCTGGAGTGCTCTAGTGTCCTCACTAGAATGAATGGGACGGCCTATTTTGGTGTCATCAGCAAATTTGCTTATGTCGCTATTTATTCCCTCATCTATGTCGTTTATGTAAATTGTGAACAACAACGGGCCCAACACTGACCCCTGAGGAACACCACTTGTGACGTGCCCCCATTCTGATTTCTCCCCATTTATGCAAACTCTCTGCTGCCTATTTGTCAGCCATGCCTCTATCCATGAAAAAAATTCTCCTATTCCGTGTGCCTTAAGTTTCCTCAATAGCCTCTGATGTGGAACTCTCGAAAGCCTTACTGAAGTCCATATACACAATATCATATTCATTACCATGATCTACCTCCTCAAACACCTTAGTGAAAAAAGTTAGTAAATTCGTAAGACAGGAACGCCCCTTTGTAAAACCGTGTTGAGATTCATTAATCAATCTGTGCCTATCAAGATGCCTACGAATTGCTTCGGCAATTATTGATTCCATAAATTTTCCCACTATGGAGGTAAGGCTTATTGGTCAATAGTTTGAAGCCAAGGACCTGTCACCTGCCTTGTAAATAGGTATTACATTTGCCATTTTCCACTTATCAGACACTATGCCAACAACGACAGTTGAAGAATTGAGACACTTATGCAGCATATGGGAATCTTTATTGAAAAAACGTTTTGCCACACAGTGGCTTCATCAGTCTTATAGAAAGCAGGAGGGTATAAGGAGAGGAGGAGTTTGAGGTAATCAGTCCCTCAACCTGGAGTCACTGTATTGCATCCATCAATCTTGTAGAAAGTACAGCAGAGGGCTGTAGCATTGGCTTATATACTGTAGTTAGGTGAGGCAAAGCAGGAGGAGGCAGGGTCATAGTGGAACCATCCACTTGTCTATGTAGGTCTTCGTGGATTAGTGGATGG
Organism: Cherax quadricarinatus; assembly: GCF_038502225.1. Classification (NCBI taxonomy): domain Eukaryota; kingdom Metazoa; phylum Arthropoda; class Malacostraca; order Decapoda; family Parastacidae; genus Cherax; species Cherax quadricarinatus. The sequence continues at coordinate 24,396,215 of NC_091308.1, read as the reverse complement.
TACCACTATGACCCCGCCGCCTCCTGCTTCGTCTCATCTGACTACAGTATATAAGCCACTGCTACTGCCCTCTGCTGTGCTTTCTACAAGATTGATGGACTGAACACATCGACTCCATGCTGAGGGACTGATTACCTCAAACTCCTCCTCTCCTTATACCTTCCTGCTTTGTATAAGACTGATGAAGCCACTGTGTGTGGCGAAACACTTCTTCAATAAAGATTCCCATATGTTGCATTAAGTGTCTGAATTCTTCAAGGTACAACGGTACCATCAAGGTACCATCAAGGTGCCATCAAGGAGGTAGTGCCGTCATGGACGCGTTAGATGATTGGTAAATCTTATACTATTATTATTAGACTCATACATCACCTTGGGATTGGGTAGAACCAATTCCTTGGATCAAGAGCCGTTCACAGGCATGAAGGAGCTTACCTTAAAGAGCGGTAAATCTTATAACATTCTTGAAATCGGTAAATACAAATCTTTAGTTTCCTGTTGCTTCGTAACAGTTCTTAATCCTATAGTATTTTGTTAGTGGTGGAGGAGGCCTGGTCTGAGACCTGTTAGTGGTGGAGGAGGCCTGGTCTGAGACCTGTTAGTGGTGGAGGAGGCCTGGTCTGAGACCTGTTAGTGGTGGAGGAGGCCTGGTCTGAGACCTGTTAGTGGTGGAGGAGGCCTGGTCTGAGACCTGTTAGTGGTGCAGACCTGTTAGTGCCTGGTCTGAGACCTGTTAGTGGTGCAGGAGGCCTGGTCCGCGCCCTGATAGGGGTGGAGGAGGCCTGGTCTGAGACCTGTTAGTGGTGCAGGAGGCCTGGTCTGAGACCTGTTAGTGGTGCAGGAGGCCTGGTCTGAGACCTGTTAGTGGTGGAGGAGGCCTGGTCTGAGACCTGTTAGTGGTGCAGGAGGCCTGGTCTGAGACCTGTTAGTGGTGCAGGAGGCCTGGTCTGAGACCTGTTAGTGGTGCAGGAGGCCTGGTCTGAGACCTGTTAGTGGTGGAGGAGGCCTGGTCTGAGACCTGTTAGTGGTGCAGGAGGCCTGGTCTGAGACCTGTTAGTGGTGGAGGAGGCCTCGTCTGAGACCTGTTAGTGGTGGAGGAGGCCTGGTCTGAGACCTGTTGGTGGTGGAGGAGGCCTGGTCTGAGACCTGTTGGTGGTGGAGGAGGCCTGGTCTGAGACCTGTTGGTGGTGGAGGAGGCCTGGTCTGAGACCTGTTGGTGGTGGAGGCCTGGTCTGAGACCTGTTAGTGGTGGAGGAGGCCTGGTCTGAGACCTGTTGGTGGTGGAGGAGGCCTGGTCAGAGACCTGTTGGTGGTGGAGGAGGCCTGGTCTGAGACCTGTTGGTGGTGGAGGAGGCCTGGTCTGAGACCTGTTAGTGGTGGAGGAGGCCTGGTCTGAGACCTGTTAGTGGTGGAGGAGGCCTGGTCTGAGACCTGTTGGTGGTGGAGGAGGCATGGTCTGAGACCTGTTAGTGGTGGAGGAGGCCTGGTCTGAGACCTGTTAGTGGTGGAGGAGGCCTGGTCTGAGACCTGTTAGTGGTGGAGGAGGCCTGGTCTGAGACCTGTTAGTGGTGGAGGAGGCCTGGTCTGAGACCTGTTAGTGGTGGAGGAGGCCTGGTCTGAGACCTGTTAGTGGTGGAGGAGGCCTGGTCTGAGACCTGTTAGTGGTGGAGGAGGCCTGGTCTGAGACCTGTTAGTGGTGGAGGAGGCCTGGTCTGAGACCTGTTAGTGGTGGAGGAGGCCTGGTCTGAGACCTGTTAGTGGTGGAGGAGGCCTGGTCTGAGACCTGTTAGTGGTGGAGGAGGCCTGGTCTGAGACCTGTTAGTGGTGGAGGAGGCCTGGTCTGAGACCTGTTAGTGGTGGAGGAGGCCTGGTCTGAGACCTGTTAGTGGTGGAGGAGGCCTGGTCTGAGACCTGTTAGTGGTGGAGGAGGCCTGGTCTGAGACCTGTTAGTGGTGGAGGAGGCCTGGTCTGAGACCTGTTAGTGGTGGAGGAGGCCTGGTCTGAGACCTGTTAGTGGTGGAGGAGGCCTGGTCTGAGACCTGTTAGTGGTGGAGGAGGCCTGGTCTGAGACCTGTTAGTGGTGGAGGAGGCCTGGTCTGAGACCTGTTGGTGGTGGAGGAGGCCTGGTCTGAGACCTGTTGGTGGTGGAGGAGGCCTGGTCTGAGACCTGTTAGTGGTGGAGGAGGCCTGGTCTGAGACCTGTTAGTGGTGGAGGAGGCCTGGTCTGAGACCTGTTAGTGGTGGAGGAGGCCTGGTCTGAGACCTGTTAGTGGTGGAGGAGGCCTGGTCTGAGACCTGTTAGTGGTGGAGGAGGCCTGGTCTGAGACCTGTTAGTGGTGGAGGAGGCCTGATCTGAGATCTGTTAGTGGTGGAGGAGGCCTGGTCTGAGACCTGTTAGTGGTGGAGGAGGCCTGGTCTGAGACCTGTTAGTAGTGGAGGAGGCCTGGTCTGAGACCTGTTAGTGGTGGAGGAGGCCTGGTCTGAGACCTGTTAGTGGTGGAGGAGGCCTGGTCTGAGACCTGTTAGTGGTGCATGAGGCCTGGTCTGAGACCTGGGGAAGATTATCTCCACGACCACTGGAGATCCTTCAAGACTACGGCGCTCATCACCTGCTCCAAGGATGAGGGACTGATTACCTCAACTTTCACTGTCCGCTGTATATATTTCTACAGTCTTCATATGTCCATGTACTGTACTAATAAAGTCACTGGATGTCGGAACGTCTACAAGTAAGGATACCTAGATGTTGCATATGTCTACCTGGAGGTTGTGTCTAACTCATCTCCAGGTTAAGAGAATGGACTCACAGTACACTGTCCTAACTTTCTCTAGTTAATGGCAAGGATGCGCTAAGTGCGAATGTCTCTCTTAAATTTCCAGGTCTTCCCGAGGTATTAACTTGTTGCCAAGTAGCTGTGGACACCTGCCATCACCGACAACCAGAGCTCTACCACGGTGACTGCTGGAAACTGTTGAAGTCACCAGTACACTGATGGTGACGCTGGACTCAGCAAGTACACTGAAGGTGACGCTGGACTCAGCAAGTACACTGAAGGTGGCGCTGGACTCAGCAAGTACACTGAAGGTGACGTTGGACTCAGCAAGTACACTGATGGTGACGCTGGGCTCAGCAAGTACACTGATGGTGACGCTGGGCTCAGCAAGTACACTGACGGTGACGCTGGACTCAGCAAGTACATTGAAGGTGACACTGGACTCAGCAAGTACACTGAAGGCAATGCTGGACTCAGTAAGTACACTGATGGTCACGCTGGACTCAGCAAATACACTGAAGGTGACGCTGGGCTCAGTAAGTACACTGATGGTGACGCTGGGCTCAAGTACACTGAAGGTGACGCTGGACTCAGTAAGTACACCGAAGGTGACGCTGGGCTCAGCAAATACACTGAAAGTGACGCTGGACTCAGCAAATACACTGAAAGTGACGCTGGACTCAGCAAATACACTGAAGGTGACGCTGGACTCAGGAAATACACTGAAGGCGACGCTGGACTCAGCAAATACACTGAAAGTGACGCTGGACTCAGCAAATACACTGAAGGTAACGCTGGACTCAGGAAATACACTGAAGGTGACGCTGGACTCAGGAAATACACTGAGAGTGACGCTGGACTCAGCAAATACACTGAAGGTGACGCTGGACTCAGCAAATACACCGAAGGTGACGCTGGACTCAGCAAATACACTGAAGGTGACGCTGGACTCAGCAAATACACTGAAGGTGGCGCTGGACTCAGCAAATACACTGAAGGTGACGCTGGACTCGGCAAGTACACTGATGGTGACGCTGGGCTCAGCAAGTACACTGATGGTGACGCTGGGCTCAGCAAGTACACTGATGGTGACGCTGGGCTCAGCAAGTACATTGAAGGTGACACTGGACTCAGCAAGTACGCTGATGGTGACGCTGGACTCAGCAAGTACATTGAAGGTGACACTGGACTCAGCAAGTACACTGAAGGCAATGCTGAACTCAGTAAGTACACTGATGGTGACACTGGACTCGGCAAATACACTGAAGGTGACGCTGGACTCAGCAAATACACTGAAGGTGACGCTGGACTCAACAAATACACTGAAGATGACGCTGGACTCAACAATACACTGAAGGTGACGCTGGACTCAGCAAATACACTGAAGGTGACGCTGGACTCAACAAATACACTGAAGGTGACAAATACACTGAAGGTGACGGTGGACTCAACAAATACACTGAAGGTGACGCTGGACTCAGCAAATACACTGAAGGTGACGCTGGACTCAGCAAATACACTGAAGGTGACGCTGGACTCAGCAAATACACTGAAGGTGACGCTGGACTCGACAAATACACTGAAGGTGACGCTGGACTCAGCAAATACACTGAAGGTGACGCTGGACTCAGAAAATGCACTGAAGGTGACACTGGACTCAGAAAATACACTGAAGGTGACGCTGGACTCAGCAAATACACTGAAGGTGACGCTGGACTCAGGAAGGTGACGCTGGACTCAGCACACTGAATGACGCTGGACTCAGCAAATACACTGAAGGTGACGCTGGACTCAGCAAATACACTGAAGGTGACGCTGGACTCAGCAAATACACTGAAGGTGACGCTGGACTCAGCAAATACACTGAAGGTGACGCTGGACTCAGCAAATACACTGAAGGTGACGCTGGACTCAGCAAATACACTGAAGGTGACGCTGGACTCAGCAAATACACGGACGGTGACGCTGGACTCAGAAATACACTGAAGGTGACGCTGGACTCAGACACTGAAGGTGACGCTGGACTCAGCAAATACACTGAAGGTGACGCTGGAAAATACACTGAAGGTGACGCTGGACTCAGCAAATACACTGAAGGTGACGCTGGACTCAGAAAATACACTGAAGGTGACGCTGGACTCAGAAAATACACTGAAGGTGACGCTGGACTCAGCAAATACACTGAAGGTGACGCTGGACTCAGCAAATACACTGAAGGTGACGCTGGACTCAGCAAATACACTGAAGGTGACGCTGGACTCAGCAAATACACTGAAGGTGACGCTGGACTCAGCAAATACAAAGGTACACTGAAGGTGACGCTGGACTCAGCAAATACACTGAAGGTGACGCTGGACTCAGCAAATACACTGAAGGTGACGCTGGACTCAGCAAATACACTGAAGGTGACGCTGGACTCAGCAAATACACTGAAGGTGACGCTGGACTCAGCAAATACACTGAAGGTGACGCTGGACTCAGCAACTACACTGAAGGTGACGCTGGACTCAGCAAATACACTGAAGGTGACGCTGGACTCAGCAAATACACTGAAGGTGACGCTGGACTCAGCAAATACACTGAAGGTGACGCTGGACTCAGCAAATACACTGAAGGTGACGCTGGACTCAGCAAATACACTGAAGGTGACGCTGGACTCAGCAAATACACTGAAGGTGACGCTGGACTCAGCAAATACACTGAAGGTGACGCTGGACTCAGCAAATACACTGAAGGTGACGCTGGACTCAGCAAATACACTGAAGGTGACGCTGGACTCAGCAAATACACTGAAGGTGACGCTGGACTCAGCAAATACACTGAAGGTGACGCTGGACTCAGCAAATACACTGAAGGTGACGCTGGACTCAGCAAATACACTGAAGGTGACGCTGGACTCAGCAAATACACTGAAGGTGACGCTGGACTCAGCAAATACACTGAAGGTGACGCTGGACTCAGCAAATACACTGAAGGTGACGCTGGACTCAGCAAATACACTGAAGGTGACGCTGGACTCAGCAAATACACTGAAGGTGACGCTGGACTCAGCAAATACACTGAAGGTGACGCTGGACTCAGCAAATACACTGAAGGTGACGCTGGACTCAGCAAATACACTGAAGGTGACGCTGGACTCAGCAAATACACTGAAGGTGACGCTGGACTCAGCAAATACACTGAAGGTGACGCTGGACTCAGCAAATACACTGAAGGTGACGCTGGACTCAGCAAATACACTGAAGGTGACGCTGGACTCAGCAAATACACTGAAGGTGACGCTGGACTCAGCAAATACACTGAAGGTGACGCTGGACTCAGCAAATACACTGAAGGTGACGCTGGACTCAGCAAATACACTGAAGGTGACGCTGGACTCAGCAAATACACTGAAGGTGACGCTGGACTCAGCAAATACACTGAAGGTGACGCTGGACTCAGCAAATACACTGAAGGTGACGCTGGACTCAGCAAATACACTGAAGGTGACGCTGGACTCAGCAAATACACTGGAGGTGACGCTGGACTCAGCAAATACACTGAAGGTGACGCTGGACTCAGAAAATACACTGAAGGTGACGCTGGACTCAGCAAATACACTGAAGGTGACGCTGGACTCAGCAAATACACTGAAGGTGACGCTGGACTCAGCAAATACACTGAAGGTGACGCTGGACTCAGCAAATACACTGAAGGTGACGCTGGACTGCAAATACACTGAAGGTGACGCTGGACTCAGCAAATACACTGAAGGTGACGCTGGACTCAGCAAATACACTGAAGGTGACGCTGGACTCAGCAAATACACTGAAGGTGACGCTGGACTCAGAAAACACTGAAGGTGACACTCAGAAAATACACTGAAGGTGACGCTGGACTCAGAAAATACACTGAAGGTGACGCTGGACTCAGAAAATACACTGAAGGTGACGCTGGACTCAGCAACTACACTGAAGGTGACGCTGGACTCAGCAAATACACTGAAGGTGACGCTGGACTCAGCAAATACACTGAAGGTGACGCTGGACTCAGAAGGTGACGCTGGAAAATACACTGAAGGTGACGCTGGACTCAGCAAATACACTGAAGGTGACGCTGGACTCAGCAAATACACTGAAGGTGACGCTGGACTCAGCAAATACACTGTAGGTGACGCTGGACTCAGCAAATACACTGAAGGTGACGCTGGACTCAGCAAATACACTGAAGGTGACGCTGGACTCAGCAAATACACTGAAGGTGACGCTGGACTCAGCAAATACACTGAAGGTGACGCTGGACTCAGAAAATACACTGAAGGTGACGCTGGACTCAGAAAATACACTGAAGGTGACGCTGGACTCAGCAAATACACTGAAGGTGACGCTGGACTCAGCAAATACACTGAAGGTGACGCTGGACTCAGCAAATACACTGAAGGTGACGCTGGACTCAGCAAATACACTGAAGGTGACGCTGGACTCAGCAAATACACTGAAGGTGACGCTGGACTCAGCAAATACACTGAAGGTGACGCTGGACTCAGCAAATACACTGAAGGTGACGCTGGACTCAGCAAATACACTGAAGGTGACGCTGGACTCAGCAAATACACTGAAGGTGACGCTGGACTCAGCAAATACACTGAAGGTGACGCTGGACTCAGCAAATACACTGAAGGTGACGCTGGACTCAGCAAATACACTGAAGGTGACGCTGGACTCAGCAAATACACTGAAGGTGACGCTGGACTCAGCAAATACACTGAAGGTGACGCTGGACTCAGCAAATACACTGAAGGTGACGCTGGACTCAGCAAATACACTGAAGGTGACGCTGGACTCAGCAAATACACTGAAGGTGACGCTGGACTCAGCAAATACACTGAAGGTGACGCTGGACTCAGCAAATACACTGAAGGTGACGCTGGACTCAGCAAATACACTTTCCTAAACTCGCCATAAAACATACACATAAAAATTCAGATATATAATGAGAATCACTAAATAGTAAGAATTTTTAATATCGAGACTTATGACAGATTAAACATTATTGTATACAACAGCTAATACAACCTGCTTGTATACAACAGCTAATACAACCTGCTTGTATACAACAGCTAATACAACCTGCTTGTATACAACAGCTAATACAACCTGCTTGTATACAACAGCTAATACAACCTGCTTGTATACAACAGCTAATACAACCTGCTTGTATACAACAGCTAATACAACCTGCTTGTATACAACAGCTAATACAACCTGCTTGTATACAACAACTAATACAACCTGCTTGTATACAGCAGTTAATACAACCTGCTTGTATACAACAGCTAATACAACCTGATTGTATACAACAGCTAATACAACCTGCTTGTATACAACAGCTAATACAACCTGCTTGTATACAACAGCTAATACAACCTGCTTGTATACAACAGCTAATACAACCTGCTTGTATACAGCAGCTAATACAACCTGCTTGTATACAGCAGCTAATACAACCTGCTTGTATACAACAGCTAATACAACCTGCTTGTATACAGCAGCTAATACAACCTGCTTGTATACAGCAGCTAATACAACCTGCTTGTATACAACAGCTAATACAACCTGCTTGTATACAGCAGCTAATACAACCTGCTTGTATACAGCAGCTAATACAACCTGCTTGTATACAGCAGCTAATACAACCTGCTTGTATACAACAGCTAATACAACCTGCTTGTATACAGCAGCTAATACAACCTGCTTGTATACAACAGCTAATACAACCTGCTTGTATACAGCAGCTAATACAACCTGCTTGTATACAACAGCTAATACAACCTGCTTGTATACAGCAGCTAATACAACCTGCTTGTATACAGCAGCTAATACAACCTGCTTGTATACAACAGCTAATACAACCTGCTTGTATACAGCAGCTAATACAACCTGCTTGTATACAGCAGCTAATACAACCTGCTTGTATACAGCAGCTAATACAACCTGCTTGTATACAACAGCTAATACAACCTGCTTGTATACAGCAGCTAATACAACCTGCTTGTATACAACAGCTAATACAACCTGCTTGTATACAGCAGCTAATACAACCTGCTTGTATACAACAGCTAATACAACCTGCTTGTATACAGCAGCTAATACAACCTGCTTGTATACAGCAGCTAATACAACCTGCTTGTATACAACAGCTAATACAACCTGCTTGTATACAGCAGCTAATACAACCTGCTTGTATACAACAGCTAATACAACCTGCTTGTATACAGCAGCTAATACAACCTGCTTGTATACAGCAGCTAATACAACCTGCTTGTATACAACAGCTAATACAACCTGCTTGTATACAGCAGCTAATACAACCTGCTTGTATACAACAGCTAATACAACCTGCTTGTATACAGCAACTAATACAACCTGCTTGTATACAACAGCTAATACAACCTGCTTGTATACAACAGCTAATACAACCTGCTTGTATACAACAGCTAATACAACCTGCTTGTATACAGCAACTAATACAACCTGCTTGTATACAACAGCTAATACAACCTGCTTGTATACAGCAGCTAATACAGCCTGCTTGTATACAACAGCTAATACAACCTGCTTGTATACAACATCTAATACAACCTGCTTGTATACAACAACTAATACAACCTGCTTGTATACAGCAGCTAATACAACCTGCTTGTATACAACAGCTAATACAACCTGCTTGTATACAGCAACTAATACAACCTGCTTGTATACAACAGCTAATACAACCTGCTTGTATACAGCAGCTAATACAACCTGCTTGTATACAACAGCTAATACAACCTGCTTGTATACAACAGCTAATACAACCTGCTTGTATACAACAACTAATACAACCTGCTTGTATACAGCAGCTAATACAAACTGCTTGTATACAACAGCTAATACAACCTGCTTGTATACAGCAGCTAATACAACCTGCTTGTATACAACAGCTAATACAACCTGCTTGTATACAGCAGCTAATACAACCTGCTTGTATACAACAGCTAATACAACCTGCTTGTATAGAAGGTATTTGAGTGAGACATTGTGCATGAGAGTGAGTATAGTTGAGGGTGTATGAGCTAGCAGTGCCTGAGAGGAGGTAGTAGTTCTAGTGGTGCTAGTATTAGTAGCAGCAGCTGCAACTTTAGCTGTTGGTGGTGGCGGTGATGGTGACACTGTAGGTACAGTGGTTAGAATGCTGGTAACAGTGTTGGGTGAGATGGTGGTAGCAGGGGTTGTGACTGGCAACAGTAGTGATGATGGGGAAAGTGATAGATGTGATTGCAACACTGAAGGTGGTAGTAGTAATAGTGGTGGCAGTGGTAATGGTAGTGGTAGTGGTGATGGTGGTGGAGGAGGTAGTGGCAACGTATTGATCTGTCTCGGGAGTGGTGGGTGAGGAGCAGGAACAGCAGCAGCAGCGCCACCACACGCAGTTCCCGATATTACCCCCCCCACCTAGCCTGCCATCCTTCCAGCCAGCCAGCCAGCCCGCCAGCCAGTCAGCCAGCCTGCCAGCCAGCCTCCGTCTGCTCTCTTCTCCGGGAGTAGACGTCGGGCGTGGGCATTGGTAAGGCAGAGGGGTAGAGTTTAGAGTGGGCTCGGGCACAATGTTGCAGGCGGGGCTGTGGTGGAGTGCCGGGCCGGTGCCACCGTGCTGCGTGCGTCCTCCCTGCTATAAGCTGTTGATGTGATGGCCACGCTGTGCCTCCTCGTCTTGCCCACACCTTGTGTCAGTGCCGCCTCGTACGCCGCCGGACACCGTGTTGGTACTCCCTGCCCTCCACTGCCACCAGTCATCACACTCACCCTAGAAAATACACTCGTGGAAATAAGAGTTCAGGCAGAAATATCGTCTGGTAGAGCAGTGACGGTGTGTGTAAGGGATCTCCACTGGACATTTTTCAGTGTAATGGTGTGTGTGGGGGAGGGGACAGTGTAGGCGGGTCTCTGACCGATACTGGAGCCTCCACACCTTGAACACACATTTCATATATTATTTTTGAAGTCGTAGTCAAAAAGAAAGACACAAAAATGATCGTTCCCACTTTGTAGGTGGTTAATTTATCGTAGTTACGGTGGGAAGGTGCAAGATGTATCTGTGAGCGTGTAGTGTGTGGTAGTGATGGTGAGTTTAGTGTGATGTATCATGCAGTGTGGTGTGGCAGATATATATTGAGCAGTGACCTAACCTCTCACTCTCTCCATAACTAACTAGTAGTGACGTCACTAAGTGAATATTCCATAATTTTATGGTGCTGTATTGGAGGTTAGTTGTGTTGCTTCGTGCAACAAAACCAACACGTCTCCATCAGTTGTATTCTGTCTGTTGTATTACACAAGTGTTGATGTGCACTAGGGTAAATATTTACTAAGGTTTCTCTCAAGGTTTGTGTTCCTTAGTGGAGGGAGTCCAGGGATCTGTCCTCCAGGTATATATATCTTACTGTGATGCCAAAGAACCACAGGGGAGTTGGATGATAGCTCTGGGTCTTTCATGTGGCAAATAATACATCAGGAGCTTGCAGTGTTGGAGAAGTGAGTAGGAAGTCAAAATAGTTTTGTTTAGGGGAAGGATTCTAACTCGAGCTAACATCGTTCTCCTGAACGATACTACTTGCATTTCCTACTCATTTCTGCAACATTGCACGTTCCTGATGTGTTGATTGCAGTACGAAAGGCTTAGAGGTACTATTCAACTCTGTGGCTGTTTTGCATCTTGTATCGCTTATTGGCGATTATTGCATGTCTTACTCTACTTGTGGCTGTCTTGGTACTGTGTCTGTCAGTCTTATTACCGGCCAAGAAAGTGCAGTATTACGCTAGTATTGTCAGACTAGAACACAGACAGATGTGTCTGTTTTAGTGTGTAATAGTAGATGAGGGTGGCAGGTGAGGATCACCAGCAACAACTGCCTGGTTGACCAGACAGGCACCAGACGAGCCTGGCCTATGTTCGGGCTCCTGGAGTAGAAAATCTCTCGTAACTCATTAAAAGTATATCAAAGGTACACTGTGGCTCCTTGTTCTTCTATACATAGTCTGTATAATACTAGAGCCCAAACTCTAGTATTATTATAATCTCAATAACTAAAGATCTGGTGTAACATTTTGTTCTCTCATCACATTTTAACGAACTCATTATTACGCCAGTGCGTTTATAATATTAAATATATCATCAGTATGTGTTAACAATTGATCTTTACATATTTAATACTCTTAATGGAATTATGTATATATTGATCCTGAAAACATATAGACAGTTGCAAGGTAGCCACCGGCAGAGCTTAGTTGTTGGTGGTTTCCACTTAACCAACGTTAAGCTGCCAGTGGGTGGTCACCAGGCCACCACAGCTATACACATTATAAACTTAGCTGTTAGACACTCAATACATTGCCTGTATTCATTTACAAGGCGGTAGAGTCTGTGTAGGAAAGTGAGACATTTTAAATGATAAAGAAATGTTCATATAAAATGATAGAGGAATGTTAGTAAACGTAAATAAGCTGAATTTTCCCTCTGTTGGGACTGGGCACTGCATTTAACATTTGCTAAATCAAATTAACAAATAACACCTTCATATAAAGGTATACTAACCCTTTAATGGGGTCAGCAATAGCAACCATTAATAAAATCAGTGGGAAGTGTGAGAGTTTAGAGGTACCACAAGAGGTACATAATGGGAAGTATGCAAAACCAGGTGTGTATCCTGTTTTGAAATTAATGCCGCCACTAGCAGTGAGATTGAGCAAGGGAAATGTTACTGGAAATATATGAAAATGGGAAAATGAAGTACATACTGTAAATATAGATCACAGCACTGGTGAAAGAGTAGAATACATGTAAAGACTAGTGAAGCCTAGACAGAAATAGTGACGCGGAGCAGTGATTCACTGACAGAAGACGAAGACAACAACGTCACAAAAACATCAAACTTCGCAATCTGAAGAAATAGTCAGAATTAGAGAGAGAGAGAGAGACAGGAAAACTCAGAATGTCTTACAGTAAACAAAATGGCAGCTACCACAGGAAAAGATGAGAGGGATGAAATATATAAGTATTATGCCAGGGGAATCTGCAAATATGGATTAAGCTGTAAATACCCACACACCAGAAAGTGTTTCATTATGTTGTGAAAGGGACGGCGTTGTTTTCATAAACAGTGCAAGTGTTTTCACCCTAAAATGTGCACATCATCACCATACATCATAAAATGTTACTACTTAAGTTACCCAAAATCTCATGTGAAAATAACACACGGAACTATTTTTTTCACAAACCAGGATTAACCTACAACCACCCCCACTGCCACTAGTACTAGAGAGAACCAGGTGTCATAAGATGGTACAGTACCTCAGGTACTGTAAATCCTCCTTTATGCTAACATTCAGGGTTTAAAAGACACAAAATTAACCATATAAGTGAGCTTCTTACAGAAGCAAATACAATATTTGGAGTGTTCACAGACACACATATAAGGGACGTTTTCGACGGTGTGATACGGGTGAATATTGTAAAATACATAGATATAAGAGTAAGTCGCAGGGAAGAATAGGACTCTTAAGAGACGACTTTGTTACACAAAACTGTTTAAATCATCAAATTCTGCCTGGAAGGACCAGGTATCTGGCAACTATCATTTTATATAAACCATCGTCAGTAGTGCCAGAGGAATTCACAGAACAGTTGGAAGATGGATGGCTGATTGAAAACCGTTGAAAATCCTTCAAAAAATATTCACCTTGGAGATTTGAACCTTGTTAATGTTAAGTGCAAGATGGCAGGCAACAGTATTATACCAGAAATAGTACCAGGAAGCACGTTAGCCCAACAAACACATACCAGAGAACTACTGGGGTTCTGTGAGAAGTTTGTCTTGAACCAACAGATAACAGAGCCTACTAGAAAAGAAAATACGTATACTAGACCTGATTATCAGGAACAATGAGGAATTAACGAAAAACGTAATAATCTCAAATAGAATATATTTGCACTCCGATCACAACCTCATTGAAATTTTGACAAGTATTAATAAATGTGTATGATAGAACGTAAGACAGAGTCAACGTGAAGATATCCGGAACACTTAATGTCAGCAGAGAACTGATTGGACAGAATAAACAAAGAAATATGAGACATCTACAGGTAAAAGGTCCTGAGCATCCGTAACTTGCAGGTCCTGAGCATCCTTAACTTGCAGGTCCTGAACATCCTTAACTCACAGGTCCTGAGCATCCTTAACTTGCAGGTCCTGAACATCCTTAACTCACAGGTCCTGAGCATCCGTAACTTGCAGGTTCTGAACATCCTTAACTCACAAGTCCTGAGCATCCTTAACTTGCAGGTCCTGAACATCCTTAACTCACAGGTCTTGAGCATCCTTGCAGGTCCTGAGCATCCTTAACTTGCAGGTCCTGAACATCCTTAACTTGCAGGTCCTCAGCATCCTTAACTTGCAGGTCCTGAGCATCCTTAACTCACAGGTCCTGAGCATCCTTAACTCACAGGTCCTGAACATCCTTAACTCACAGGTCCTGAGCATCCTTAACTTGCAGGTCCTGAACATCCTTATTTCACAGGTCCTGAACATCCTTAACTCACAGGTCCTGAGCATCCTTAACTCACAGGTCCTGAACATCCTTAACTCACAGGTCTTGAGCATCCTTAACTCACAGGTCCTGAGCATCCTTAACTCACAGGTCCTGAACATCCTTAACTCACAGGTCCTGAACATCCTTAACTCACAGGTCCTGAGCATCCTTAACTCACAGGTCCTGAGCATCCTTAACTTGCAGGTCCTGAACATCCTTAACTCACAGGTCCTGAGCATCTTTAACTCACAGGTCCTGAACATCCTTAACTCACAGGTCCTGAGCATCCTTAACTCACAGATCCTGAGCATCCTTAACTCACAGATCCTGAGCATCCTTAACTCACAGGTCCTGAACATCCTTAACTCACAGATCCTGAGCATCCTTAACTCACAGGTCCTGAACATCCTTAACTCACAGGTCCTGAACATCCTTAACTCACAGGTCCTGAACATCCTTAACTCACAGGTTCTGAGCATCCTTAACTCACAGATCCTGAGCATCCTTAACTCACAAGTCCTGAACATCCTTAACTCACAGGTCCTGAACATCCTTAACTCACAGGTCCTGAGCATCCTTAACTCACAGGTCCTGAACATCCTTAACTCACAGGTCCTGAACATCCTTAACTCACAGGTCCTGAACATCCTTAACTCACAGGTCCTGAACATCCTTAACTCACAGGTCCTGAACATCCTTAACTCACAGGTCCTGAACATCCTTAACTCACAGAACATCCTTAACTCACAGGTCCTGAGCATCCTTAACTCACAGGTCCTGAACATCCTTAACTCACAGGTCCTGAACATCCTTAACTCACAGGTCCTGAGCATCCTTAACTCACAGGTCCTGAACATCCTTAACTCACAGGTCCTGAACATCCTTAACTCACAGGTCCTGAACATCCTTAACTCACAGGTCCTGAACATCCTTAACTCACAGGTCCTGAACATCCTTAACTCACAGGTCCTGAGCATCCTTAACTCACAGGTCCTGAACATCCTTAACTCACAGGTCCTGAACATCCTTAACTCACAGGTCCTGAGCATCCTTAACTCACAGGTCCTGAGCATCCTTAACTCACAGGTCCTGAACATCCTTAACTCACAGGTCCTGAACA